>NC_060953.1:47965651-47968627 GCF_022045245.1 Lucilia cuprina | reverse complement strand
CAGTTCTAGTTCAGTTCTAGTTCAGTTCTAGTTCAGTTCTAGTTCAGTTCTAGTTCAGTTCTAGTTCAGTTCTAGTTCAGTTCTATTTCAGTTCTAGTTCAGTTTTATAAATTCTAGTTCAGCACTAATTAGTTTCTATTAAAAAAGCAGAGCTTTGTCAAATAGTAATGTGGAGAATTTAATAATAATATTTTATTCGCAAAAACTAGATCATAAAAACAATGTTTCAATAATTTGTCTGGGTTTGTAGTATCTTTTATAGAAACAAACATATTATCATATTCACTATTATTGCTATGATTTCAAATTTCACACAACCATTCTCACAAACTATAAGCATTCATAGTAATTTAGTTCAACAACAATAATGACAACAGCAGTAAACTAAAAGGAAAGTAAAAGAAAAAATAATAATTTTATGTCCTTGTCATCAATAAAGTAAGATTATTTTACATTTTCATAATTCATCTACTCAACTCACGTTTCATTGCAAACATTTTCTTTTTCGTTTCTTTTCATTTCAATTCATTGCAGCACAACACGGTCGTGCAATTTAAATGAGGGAACTTGAGCAGGAGGTTGGTAGGGGGTATTTGTATATAACGAAGCGTATGTAATCAAATGATTAATGTTTATGTCATTTGATGCTTTTTTTCTTCTTTCGTTTTAGTGTTTTCTTCATCTCCAGATAAATCAATATTTTCTATTAGAGAAATTATTAAAATGCTTGATATATATTTTTTTGTTGATTTAATTGGCTTTAAGATAAGTATGCGTAATGATGTTATTTATTCCACATTTTCTCTATTTGCGGGTTTCAATAAGAGTTATGCTACAATTCTAGTTCAGTTCTAGTTCAGTACTAGTTCAGTATTAGTTCTGTACTAGTTCAGTTTTAGTTCAGTTTTAGTTCAGTTTTAGTTCAGTTTTAGTTCAGTTTTAGTTCAGTTTTAGTTCAGTTCTAATTCAGTTTTAGTTCAGTTCTAGTTCAGTTCTAGTTCAGTTCTAGTTCAGTTCTAGTTCAGTTCGGGTTCAGTTCTAGTTCAGTTCTAGTTCAGTTCTAGTTCAGTTCTAGTTCAGTTCTAGTTTAGTTCTAGTTCAGTTCTAGTTCAGTTCTAGTTCAGTTCTAGTTCAGTTCTAGTTCAGTTCTAGTTCAGTTCTAGTTCAGTTTTAGTTTAGTTCTAGTTCAGTTCTAGTTCAGTTCTAGTTCAGTTCTAGTTCAGTTCTAGTTTAGTTCTAGTTCAGTTCTAGTTCAGTTCTAGTTCAGTTCTAGTTCTGTTCTAGTTCAGTTCTAGTTCAGTTCTAGTTCAGTTATATTTCATTTCTAGTTCAGTTATAGTTCATTTCTAGTTCAGTTCTAGTTCAGTTCTAGTTCAGTTCTAGTTCAGTTCTAGTTCAGTTCTAGTTCAGTTCTAGTTCAGTTCTAGTTCAGTTCTAGTTCAGTTCTACTTCAGTTCTAGTTCAGCTTTAGATCCAGTTCGGTTCTAGTTCAGTTCTTCTACCAATTAGTCAATTTTCAATTTGTGATTTCGTTTACAATTCTTCGTAATTTTCATTCAAATAGATAATTTTTTCATGTTTAACACCTAATATTTGGAAATTTTCCTTAGCTCTAAGGGTCCATTTTTCATGTAGAATTCAGTAATTTTATCTAAATTTATATCAACTAAAAAATTATTTTGATTCTCATGTCTTTTCTAAAAATGTTCAACTGTGTTTTCACATTTTTAATCATCATAAAACTAAAAGAAAAAAACTGTGATTATTTTCAAGTGTCCTAAAGACATTTTTAAATTATTAAATTCCTGCATTTTAGTTTTATTTACTAAAATGCTCACTTTACAGTTAACACCCCTATCTTCGGTATTCTCTGCCATTTGTAACACTTGCTCTTTTAAAAAGTATATGGCAATGAATGGAATTATTAAACAATGACTTGTGGCAAAGTAGAGACGTAACAGAAAGCAGAAAACAGCAACAAAGTAATGACATGCAAAAAGGAAATTATAGTTATCGGTGTGGGTGAGTGTGGATATTGGGAGAATACTAACACATAAACTGTTATTATGACACATGTACATACATACATATGTATATATGAATAAATATATGTGTACCGTAATCCCTAGAAATACGTTATATCGACTTTTGTTATTATCTAGTTTTTTTCATTTAATTTCATTTTGCATCATCATTGGATTTATTACATGTTTATAAAAAACATAAAATTTAGTATCGTAAGTCGAGGACTTACTGTATCTATTGAATTGACTTATGTATGTATTTTTGCAATTGTAGTTGTTATTTTTCTGTTTGTTGTTTTATTTCACATGCTACACACTGATTTCTATTGTATGTTTAATCTATTGTCTATTTAACTTAAGATTTTACTATTGAATCCTTGTTGAACGGAAGGGATAATACTCTGTATCATGATAAGCAACACAAGGATATTTTGTATAGAATCATGCAAATGTTTAGATGTTTGTACAGAGACAAGTAAACACTACTGTCTAGTATCTTTTGGTATTCATACATATTTAACTATGTATTTATTTATTTATATAAAAATATGTGGATACACTTAAAAAACTTATTTATTTATTATATTTTTACATAGAAATTTAAAAATAATTTATTTAGTGAAGCTTTTTTGCTTTTTCAATGCTAAATTGAATTTAGTTACAATGTTGATTACACACTTCTGTTAAATATTATTTCGAAAAATCATAAATTATTATCACGTTTTAAAAGCCGGTTCAATAATCTTTGCTGATGAAAATATTGATTTGAAATTTGTACAAATGTCTTTTATTTAAAGAAGACAATTTTCTAACATAAAATTACTTTTTTTTTGGAAAACTGATGTAAAACTAAACAAGAACTGAACTAGAACTGAACTAGAACTGAACTAGAACTGAACTAGAACTGAACTAGAACTGAACTAGAACTGAACTAGAACTGAACTAGAACTGA
>NC_060953.1:47964406-47965551 GCF_022045245.1 Lucilia cuprina | reverse complement strand
TAGTTCAGTTCTAGTTCAGTTCTAGTTCAGTTCTAGTTCAGTTCTAGTTCAGTTCTAGTTCAGTTCTAGTTCAGTTCTAGTTCAGTTCTAGTTCAGTTCTAATTTTGTACAGTTTAAATTCTAGTTTAGTTCTAAATTCTTAAAACATAATGTTATTTTTTACGAATCATTCCAATATTAACTCATTTCAATTGGATTTACTTTAAGCTTCATCAGAATTTCCAACTAATACATAATCATACTATTCAAGGTCTTTTCCATACTTGTTTGTCTTAAGCATATTCTTCTGCTATACCCTCAACTTCTTTCCAGTTGTTTTTCTTGGTAATTAAAATGAAATTAACATAATTAGCTTATAATCAAATAATCAATCATAAGTTGCGATTTAAGATCCAAACAATTAAGATTGATTATTATAAAGAACATAAAACTAAACACTAAAGTTTATAATTTTCTTACGGAAGCAGCATAAGTATACAAATTAAAGAAACTGAATACAAAACACTTGTCATTATTCTCATTAATACGGTTTATTTTTTGTAATAAAACTCATTCCATCCTTTCACTTTAATGTCATCGCTAATCATCATGGTGAAGAAAATAACTTTTTTAGTAGCAGCTTAACAACATAATTTGTATAAATTATTTTTGTGTAAACATGTTTTTCTATATATATTCTTCTTATAAAATATGTCTCTTTTAAGGATTCTTTTATCTATGACAAGTTTAAAAGTTTGTTACTTTAGTTATTGCTTGCTGTTTGTAATAAGTCCGATGAAAGAAGTCTTTGTATGGCAATAAAAAGGATTCCTGTTGTTTGTGAAAAGTTTTCAATTGTTGTAGTGTAAATTGTTTAAGATAAATACATTTGATTAGTGGAGTGAGAAATATTGTAAAGACTATAGTCTATCGTTAGTCCATGCTGTGGTATGTATCTATTCAAAAAAGACAATTTACATAAATATTTGAAAGGTCCAATAAAATGGATTGAGCTAAAATACTTTAATGTTAACTAGAACTGAACTGACCTAGAGCTGACTAGAACTGAACTAGAACTGAACTAGAACTGAACTAGATCTGAACTAGAACTGAACTAGAACTGAACTAGAACTGAACTAGAACTGAACTAGAACTGAACTAGAACT
>NC_060953.1:47958414-47964306 GCF_022045245.1 Lucilia cuprina | reverse complement strand
CTATAGACTAGACTATAGACTAGACTATAGACTAGACTATAGACTAGACTATAGACTAGACTATAGACTAGACTATAGACTAGACTATAGACTAGACTATAGACTTATGTTTTCACATACAAAACTATTACAGCAGTTTCCTGATCTGTTTTTTTCACACTAAGGTACTTTATGTTTAACTATATATTGTATGCTTTATTTTATTCCTGCTCTAAATTTTGTTTTACCATTATTTTAAATTCATTTTAATAATAAATGATTTTAAAAATACTGTGCTAAAAACAAACATTTAATATATACATATAAACTTTAGCTTGACATGTCATTAAACTTTTCACTAAACTGGCATATTCAGGCATAAACATGTCAATTTTGTGTTTAGTTAAAAAATGTGCCGCTGTTTAAACTTTTAAGCTAAAAATTAAAATATTGACAAAAAACATAGAAATTTTTGCAAATTTGTTTTATGTTTTAACAAAAAAATATTAAGGCTCTTCAAAAATTTTAAATATTGAGCATAATTTTGACATTCAATATAAGTCTAAAAGTCCTTTGTAAAAATCTTTCTTGCAAAAAAATACTACTACAAAATGAATTTATTATATCTAACTTAAAACTTTTTCCCTAACACAATTTGGCAGCAGTCTATTTTGTATTTAGAGAAATTTACACGTCTCAAACCATATTCTTAGTTTCAGTAACAGAAATTCCCATATAGGCCAATAAACAGCAAAACCTCATTTACTTTGAAAGCCAATTAACTAAAACAGACGACCCAGCCCCAGCTCGACACACAAAAACCAACTACTTAAACAGACACATTATTTTAAATATATTCGAATGGAAAGGAAAAAAAACTTAATACAAAAATGCTGCTGTTCATAAATACATATGTGCAGTAAAAATATAGTACTATATGTATGTATTTAGATATAGGAAAAAACAAATACATATAAACAGTAGAAAAAAACACGTAGAAACCATTAATAGTTTAGTGGTAACACGATGAACGACATACTATAGCAGACAACCGAAAAGAAATGACACATAAAATAAGTCAATGTACTGTTGTACTTATTTTGATAAAATTTTATCTTGGAAAATACAATGGTAAAATTTATAAAAAAAAAATTATATTCAAAATAAATTCTCAAAATAGTAGTCTCAATTACAAACTTTTTCAAAACTGTTTCCAGATCCATTTAGGTTTTCTATCTGCTTATCTAGTTTTGCTTCTCTTTCATTTTTGCAGTTATTTTGTTCGGTTATATTTCTAACTATAATATTGAAAATCTTTGTTTACTTATCGAAATTGAGAGGAAATGAAAAGGAAACTTACAAATAGAAGTGAAAATGTGTAGCATATGTAAAGAGGCTTGACATAATTAAGAATTTATTCAGTATGATAAATGCACAGTGGATTCGATGGCTGCAAATTCGTTTGATAAACCAAAGTCTTTGAAGAAAGCCTAGCAGTTGTTAACTATAGTTATAGTCTATACAATAGATCAAACTAAATCTGTATACAATGGTTCAGACTACATCTATATACCATAGATCTGACTATATCTATATACAATAAATGAAACTATATCTCTTTACAATATATCAGAATACATCTTTATACAACAAATCCGACTATATCTCTATACTATATATCAAACTATATCTCTATTTTATAGATCAAACTATATCTATATACAATAGATGAGACTATAACTCAATACAATAGATCAGACTACATCTCTAAACAATAGATCAGACTATATCTCTATACAATAGATCAGAATATATCTCTATGTTATAGATCAGACTATAGTCTTTACTATAGATCAGACTATAGTCTATACTATAGATCAGACTATAGTCTATACTATAGATCAGACTATAGTCTATACTATAGATCAGACTATAGTCTATACTATAGATCAGACTATAGTCTATACTATAGATCAGACTATCGTCTATACTATAGATCAGACAATAGACTATACTATAGATCAGACTATAGTCTATACTATAAATCAGACTATAGTCTATACTATAGATCAGACTACAGTCTATACTATAGATCAGACTACAGTCTATACTGTAGATCAGACTTTAGTCTATACTATAGATCTGACTATAGTCTATACTATAGGTCAGACTATAGTATATACTGTAGATCAAACTATAGTCTATACTATAGATCAGACTGTAGTCTATAATGTAGATCAGACTGTAGTCTATACTATAGATCAGACTATAGTCTATACTATAGATCAGACTATAGTCTATACTATAGATCAGACTATAGTCTATACTATAGATCAGACTATCGTCTATACTATAGATCAGACAATAGACTATACTATAGATCAGACTATAGTCTATACTATAAATCAGACAATAGTCTATACTATAGATCAGACTACAGTCTATACTGTAGATCAGACTTTAGTCTATACTATAGATCAGACTATAGTCTATACTATAGATCAGACTAAAGCCGTTTGACTTCGTGTCTAACTTTAATACAGAATATATAGCTATAGCGTGGCTGTAGTGTAGACAATAGTCTAGATGTAATTAAAGCTATTGCTATAGTCCAAAGTATTCTAGCTACATTCCAAATTATCTATACTGTAAGTTATTACAGTATAGCTATATTCCCGTCCAGCTGATGTAAATTCAGAGATATGTTTGTCTAAAAAGCAATAAGGACTATAACTGAGCTTTTGTTTGTAATATAGCAGTACTATATTCCTGGATATAGCTGAACTATAGTGTATAGTGTATTCTTTTTCACACTTTGGAAAATAGAAGATCGATAATGCTTTTATTTAAGTGTTAAAAGTAGTTTTTAATTATTGTCTCATTTTTTGTAATTTCTTTTATTCATTCAAGCCAACTAATTTTTCCATTTATTTAGCACGTTTTTAAGATGAAATGATGCCATATACACTCGGCTATTTTAATGATTTCTAAATGATAAGAGAAAATGTGAGAGAAAATAATAAAAAACAAACTGGCCAAAGAAAAACAAAAACACATTTTAGTTATACTCATTAGAAGATGTTAAGGCAAAAAAGAGAATGTGAATGTTAGTATCTGTGTACAAGCACTTAACATTACGAGGCCATTTAAAGTGTCACTTGGGTGCACTTGTAGAACACGTTAAATATTTTCATTTCCTCTAGCTCTCACACATACAAACATACACATACATACTTAATTTCTTAGCACATAACAAAAATAACAAAAACATGTCTAAAACACGTTGTTTTATTGTTTTGTTTTTCTTATAAAATATTTTCGTATGTTTTCTTGTTTGTTTGTCCCTAGAGAGGCGGAGAGCATAAGCTTTCGAAAATTTTATAACAGGAAATGTATGTGTGTGTCTATCTATCCGTTTGTGTTTAGGTGCTCATAACTATGTGTGTGTTTGTGTGTAAAATGTGTAAGAGAAACACTGACTTACACATGAAAAAAGCTGTAACTTTTATGGTTCTAGGCAAAAAAAAAAGAAAATATACATACATATTTTGACTTTATTTGTATGCAACGTTGTACATGTGGATCTGAGCTTTTAGTATATCTGTCTGAAAGTGTTAACAATTTTGCAAACATTTTTACGATAAAACACCAGAAAAGCAAAACAAAATACCAAACATGTACTCATACAACAACAATACTCCACGATGTATCATGATAGTAAAAAAGAAACAACATTTTTTGTTACTATTTCAGTTCATTTCTCTGGAAATTTACAAAAAAAAAAATATGTGTGTCAGATTTCTTCTGAATGAGATGCTATTTAGATTAAATTGTTGGAAGGTTTCGTACGAGGTTTTTTTTTTTCTATAATTTAAAGAAGGCTTTAAAAAGTGAAAAATTATACAATTTTTACTCAATTCCAGTTATATTAGATTTTTGATTAAAATACAATACTTCGCAGCTCTACACAACAGATATGCTAATAAGGTCTGAAATATATACATATATAGGTATCTTATGGACTTCTTTAGTCTAATTCAGATCTAATTTTATCAGTTCAGTTCTAGTCCAGTTCCAGATCAATTCCAGAACAGTTCTAGTTCAGTTCCAGATTAGTTCTAGTTCAGTTCTAGTTCAGTTCTAGTTCAGTTCTAGTTCAGTTCTAGTTCAGTTCTAGTTCAGTTCTAGTTCAGTTCTATTTCAGTTCTAGTTCAGTTCTAGTTCAGTTCTAGTTCAGTTCTAGTTCAGTTCTAGTTCAGTTCTAGTTCAGTTCTAGTTCAGTTCTAGTTCACTTCTAGTTCACTTCTAGTTCAGTTATGATTCAGTTCTAATTCAGTTCCAGTATTGCGAGCAGATTTCCAATTGGGCCTAATTTTTTTCTTTCATTGACCACCCCAACATATACATATATATATTAAGCGTTAATACCTTTAATTTAAATTCTTTTCATTATCTCAAATTCTGTCCATTTTCTACAATATAAATAATTTTCAATTACATTTTTGTAAATTAGCAGTTGGAATATGTGATTTTTTTTATTCATCACTTGAAACTTTTTCAAAACTTAATTATATTTCCAGCTGTTATTCGTTCTCTTCGTTTTTTTAATACACAAGCTGGATTTTTTTTGCTCTTTTATCCCCCTCTAGAATTTAAATTTTTTCAACTGTTACCTGTGGCTTCAAAACAAAGTAAAATTCATTTTGCTGCAAGTTAGTAAAAATACGAAATGAAAAAATCGTAAATCTGTTTGAAATGTTAAATTATTTTATTTCGAAAAAAGTTTTTAATTTTTTTCGTTTCATCTTCAATGTGTATCACAAGCAAAAAAGGAATTGAAAAAAGTTTTTTTTTTAGTATTTGGTAAATACAAAATGATAAAATAAGAATTTGTTACAAAAAGAAAGATAATTGGATCCTCGGGGAATAAACAAGAAAAAATTGTCCGTTACAACTTAGGTCTATATGAAAAAAGAAAACTGCTGCTGCTTGCTGGTGTATTCACGTACCTAAAGCTCCCCAGTACCCAGGATAATTCTTTTGTTTAAAAAGGTTTAAATCTTTAAACTTTTGTTTTTTACTTATTCCTGGTCTTCATAAATGACAAACATTTGTTGGCGAAAATAATTTTATTTTTATTTTGAAATTAATATAAATTTGTCTGCAGAAATTTTAATGGAGAGTGACAAAGAATAATTGACGGCTCTGTTTTTTTTTTTTTTTTTTTTGGAAAACATAATTTGTTACTTTTGTTTTTATAAAAATCAGGATACTAGTGGCTGATATTAAAATTAAAATCTGAAAGTTTGACTTGTATTATATTATTTAAAAAAAATTTAATTGGAAATAAATATAAATTAAAACCAGTTGGAAAGTATAGTCGGGCATGGCACAGACGCAAGTCAGTATGTTATATATATGACAAAAAAGAGAATTTCTACAAGACTATCCTTTTAAATTTTGGTAGAGGAATTTACTTCTTCTTCAAAGATAGGTAACACTAATCGTGTTTTTAGTGTTTATAAGAGAATATTGACCTTCAAGGCGTTTGTGTGGGGGTTAGGGTCAAATGAGGCCCGATTTTTACAAAAATCAGCAGTGCAGCCCGTTTCGGAGGATACAGTTGTAAGAGGGCTAGGCGAAAAAATGGACCGAATTCATCTATTATCAATAGAGTCCATGATTTACATGGACACGGACGGTGTTAGATAAATCGACTCAGGAAGTAATTCTGATCGATTTAATAATAGACTAGACTAGACTATAGACTAGACTATAGACTATGGACTAGACTATAGACTAGACTCTAGACTAGACTATAGACTAGACTATAGACTAGACTATAGACTAGACTATAGACTAGACTATATACTAGACTATATACTAGACTATAGACTAGACTATAGACTAGAC
>NC_060953.1:47955967-47958314 GCF_022045245.1 Lucilia cuprina | reverse complement strand
GAAAATTTTCGATAAAATGTTCTTTTTATAGAAAATTTTCGATAAAATGTTCTTTTTATAGAAAATTTTCGATAAAATGTTCTTTTTATAGAAAATTTTCGATAAAATTATATTTTTATAGAAAATTTTCGATAAAATTATATTTTTATAGAAAATTTTCGATAAAATTATCTTTTTATAGAAAATTTTCGATAAAATTATCTTTTTATAGAAAATTTTCGATAAAATTATCTTTTTATAGAAAATTTTCGATAAAATTATCTTTTTATAGAAAATTTTCGATAAAATTATCTTTTTATAGAAAATTTTCGATAAAATTATCTTTTTATAGAAAATTTTCGATAAAATTATCTTTTTATAGAAAATTTTCGATAAAATTATCTTTTTATAGAAAATTTTCGATAAAATTATCTTTTTATAGAAAATTTTCGATAAAATGTTATTTTTATAGAAAATTTTCGATAAAATTATCTTTTTATAGAAAATTTTCGATAAAATGTTCTTTTTATAGAAAATTTTCGATAAAATGTTCTTTTTATAGAAAATTTTCGATAAAATATTCTTTTTATAGAAAATTTTAGAGAAAATGTTCTTTTTATAGAAAATTTTAGATAAAATGTTTTTTTTTATAGAAAATTTTAGATAAAATTATCTTTTTATAGAAAATTTTAGATAAAATTATCTTTTTATAGAAAATTTTAGATAAAATTATCTTTTTGTATATAGAATATAGAAAATTTTCGATAAAACGTTGTTTTTATGGAAACTTTTCAATAAAATGTTCTTTTTATTGAAAATTTTCTTTTTAAATAATTTTCAATAACATTTTCTTTTTATTAAAACAAATTTTTGATAATATTTGTGAAAATTTTTCGATAAAAATTTATTTTTTAAAAGGTTTTTTAAAAAGAAAACTTTTAATAAAATTTTCCTTTGAATAGGAAATTTTCGATAAAATTTTTATAATAGACAATTTTCGATAAAATTTTTTTAATAGAAAATTTTCAATAAAACGTTATATAGAAAAAATTTGCGAAAATTTTGTTAAATTTTTGTATTGTTCGATTATTAATAATCATAACCCCTTTTATTATAAAAAAGATAAAATTAAATTTTCAAGAGAATTTGATATAAAATAAAGTTAAAAATTTAATAAAAATTCTTTAAAACACATTCATACATATCTATATTATTGCTATCACTACTAAAACCTACACAAAAATATAAAATAAAACAAAAACTAAACTTCAAAGAAAGCTTTTGATAGCAAATTTTCTCCAGACTAACCACCAACTATCATCAACTCCCTCCAACACTTTACAACCAACAACACACAATCAATACTAAGTAACAGATTACATTTTAACAAGCATTTCTATATAGATATAAAATTTTTCAGTGCGTGTTTTTTTTCCAAATCCTATCCCTAAAACGTGTAATAAAAATCTAAAAAATAGGTTTTTAGTTAGATAAACTGTGTAAGTAAATGACTTACCTTGGTTTTAGTTTTCTTACGATTACGATGTGGTATCGTAACATCACTTAATTTTAATAATTTTGGTCTAATTGGACGTTTTTCACTACCTCCTACCACTGCGCCTGCAGCAGCGTTACTTGGCACATTAACACTAACTCCTGGTACACCAGACGCACCACTATTATGGCCGCCACCACCACCACCTCCACTTCCCGACATATTTTTTGTATTACGCTCGAATGTTAAATCCAAATAAGTTTCGGATGTCATGTTTTTTTTTATTTTTTGTTTGGTCGTTTTAATTTCAAATTAATGAGTTCTGAAGATTGTCTGTCCTTTGCTGTGCAAATCAAAGCTCGTTGCTTCACGTGTTTAAAATAGAGATCATTGTCCTCTGCTAGCGGCTCCTGCCGTGTTGATTTTTACATTTTAAATGAAGTAATTTAGCTGTAATTGGAATAAAATAAACAGAACTAAGAGGATGAGTAAAACTACGTTTATTTGTAAAATTTCTTGAAGGAAAAACTAATATAATTATTATTATTTAGTAGTAAGTTAAATTTAATTGCTGATAAAGTTCTGCAAAGTAATTTGCATTTAATAGATATTTAATTTGTTTCGAATTTTTATACATATGTCTATTTTCCAGGTGTCTACAGAAAAATACTAGTTCAAATCATTATATTATTATGGAAAAACTCAAGCAAACTAAAAGGTGTTTTATTCAGTTCTAGTACTAGTTCAGTATTAAATCAGTTCTAATTCAGTTTTAGTTCAGTTCTAGTTCAGTTCTAGTTCATTTCTAGTTCAGTTCTAGTTCAGTTCTAGTTCAGTTCTAGTTCAGTTCTAGTTCAGTTCTAGTTCAGTTCT
>NC_060953.1:47929182-47955867 GCF_022045245.1 Lucilia cuprina | reverse complement strand
GAAAATTTTCTATAAAAAGAACATTTTATCGAAAATTTTCTATAAAAAGAACATTTTATCGAAAATTTTCTATAAAAAGAACATTTTATCGAAAATTTTCTATAAAAATAACATTTTATCGAAAATTTTCTATAAAAAGAACATTTTATCGAAAATTTTCTATAAAAAAAACATTTTATCGAAAGGAAATATTTATCGTAAATTTTCCACAAAAAGAAATATTAATCGAAAATTTTCCATTAGAGCAAAATTTTACCGAAAATTTTCTATAAAAAGAAAATTTAATCGAAAAAAAGATTTATTCGAAAATTTTCAATAAAAAGAAAATTTTCTATAAAAAGAAAATTTTTTCGAAAATTTTCTATAAAAAGAAAAATTTATTTGAAAATTTTCTATAAAAACACATAGTTAATGTTTTGTGAAAAATAATTTTTATTAAACATTTTCTTTTGAAAATTTTTCTCTAAATTTTATCAAAAGGCAGAATCTATTGAATATTTCATTTTAATTCTTAAATGTTCACTGGGCTTTTGTATGTATGTAAATATTTGTGTCTGTGTTAATGTGTTAAAGCTAATTTTACATGTTGGCAGACATAACGCTTCAATTGAAGTTGTTTTAATTAATGTCTAGGATGCCAAGGCAACAAACATACAAATGTATGAGTGAACGTTATCTGCTACAAATGTTTTAGAAATTTAAATTATTTTTTTTTTTGACTAGAAAGTTAGAGAAAAAAGTTGAATTAAAATATTGTCAATAAGCTTTATGAAAAAAATGTGGTTTCAGTTCTTTTTTTTTTTTGCCAAAAAAGATAAAATGTGGGAAAAATTATGGTATCAAAAACAGCATTAAAAGGATGTAGAAGGATTTTTGAGGATTAAAACTAATAAAGGAAAAATAAAGGAATTAATTTATTTAATTGTAGAGACGAGAACAAGAAATATTTTATTATATTAAATAAAAATCGAATTTTTCTCTTACAGAGCAAAGATCGTTCTGTATCGTCGGTGCGCGATCGTATATATGATGATCCGGCTTATACAGATGACATTAGTCATTTAGCAAATCCCATGCGACGTAACAGTGTTAATCTTGTAAACTCTGAAATGCTGACTCTTAGTAGTACGGGTGTGGTGGGTAAAGTTAATTCTGGTGGCAGTAGCTCATTGGGAAAACGTAGCAAATTGACTAAAGAATTTCAAAAACTGGCTCAAGAAGATATTGGTCATATAGCTTTTAGTAGCTCTGAAGAAGATTTACGTTACCAAAGAGCCGCTTCTTCTAGATCGGAGGCCATAGGACGTGGCAGAAGTCTAGAGCGTTCTAATGCTATAATAGGAGAGCAAACAGAAAAACTAGAGATAAAAAGACGACCTGAAAAACGCAGTAGCAAACAGAAGCGTAATTTAAGTTTGGATAACAAACGTCAGCAATCACAACAGGAGGGCAAAGAAAATGAGGAAAAGGAACGTGATCGACCGCCAGAGCCGCCACAACGTTTGGCCTTGACTCGCTACAATTTGGGCAAGCAGCGTAGTGATGAGGCCGCTTGGCAAAGACAACAAAGTCAAATGGAATTTGCACAATCTGCTCATGATAATGAAGATGTTTTCTCTTTGCACAGTTCAGCCAAAGAGAATCTAAGTGTGGCTGCCTCTACATCGGCTTCGCTCAGTAATGCCAGTACTTCGAAAATGCAAATGGGTAAACGTTTCCTAAAGGGAGAAATCGGTATAAAAAGTTTCAATTATTATTTACTAAAAGAGGGTCTTAAATCTTCCAAGAAATTTGTGGAAAAACAAAAAAATAATTTTCAATCTTCCACCAATAATACTGTAGCTACTGTGGCAAATTCTGCTGCAGGAGGTGAAAGTGTATCCTCTATGACTTTGGGTAAAAGCAAACTACAAGCTAATAGTGAGGAAAATATCTATGAGGAAATCTTTTTTAAAGATGCTCCACCTAGTGAGGAGGATGATGAAAATCAAAATCCTTCCAATAGCAATAAACAACATGCGGTTTCGTCTAATCTAACACATCAAGCTGCGGCAACAGCCAACGAACAAAACATAATGTATGCCGATTGTGAACTTTGTATGCAACAGTGTGACAAAGCTGATTGTGAATACTGCTTGCAACCGGAGTTGTCCTCAAATCTCAACCAGAATAGAACCATTACTCAGACAAACTTTAATAACACTAACAGCAAAGCTAACAACACAAATAACCGTATAAATGTCACCAATCTTAACAATAATACTTCTGCTCGTACAGCCATGGAAAATCAAGTTAATTCAGCTCCTATTCTAGAGTTTCAATCCTATAATCCTAACAATCCTGGAGTATATAAAATTGAGACAACTCCGGTAGCCATTACGGGGGATTATAATCCCATTTTACAATTCCAACAACCTTCTACACAACAACAACAACTGCCTCAGCAGCATAAACATTCACATCTTCAACATCAATCGACTTCAACTACTAGCACCGCTACTACTACCCCCAGTGATCATCATTTGCATCAACATCATTCTCAGTTGCAGCACCAGCAACAGTCACAACAACATCAATCCGTGCCAGCGCCACAACATCAACAACAGCAACATCAACAATTTTATGGTTACAAACAGCCAAATTTTTATACACCTCATACTCAGACTGGATTTTGGTCACAAACATCTTCGGTTCCAAGACCAAGAGCTTATATGGTGAGTAGAATGGTTTTAATTAGATAAATAATTTTTATTAGAAAGTCCCGAATATAAAGTTCAGGCTATATTGTATACTAGGGTCTATTATAAAGACTATATTCCAGAACATAGTTTAGATTGAAGTCCAAAAACAATACTATAGTTGGGAAATAAGTAAGACGATATTTGAGACTATAAAGCTTCAGACTTCAGTCCAGACTGTAGTTCAGACTACAGCTCAGCGTATAATTTAAACTGTTGTTTCGACTATAGCCCATACTATAGATCAGTCTATAGTCCAGTCTATAGTCCAGGCTATAGTCCATGGACTATAGTCCAGACTATAGTCCAGATTATAGTTCAGACTATAGTCCAGACTATAGTCCAGACTATATTCCAGACTATAGTCCAGACTATAGTCCAGACTATAGTCCAGACTATAGTCCAGACTATAGTCCAGACTATAGTCCAGACTGCAGTCCAGACTATAGTCCAGACTATAGTCCAGACTGCAGTCCAGACTATAGTACAGACTATAGTCCAGACTATAGTCCAGACTATAATGCAGACTATAGTCCAGACTATAGTCCAGACTATAGTCCAGACTACAGTCCAGGCTATAGTTCATACTATAGTCCAGGTTATAGTCCAGACTATAGTCCAGACTATAGTCCAGTCTATAGTTCAGACTATAGTCCAGGCTATAGTTCAGACTATAGTTTAGGCTATAGTCCAGACTATAGTCCAGGCTATAGTCCAGACTATAGTTCAGGTTTTAACCAGAATATAGTTCAGGCCATAGTTCAGACTATTGTCCATTATACAATATAGTCCAGCCTATAATCCTGACAGTAAATTTTACTTCAAACTGTTGTTTAGACTACGGTACAGACTTTAGACATAGTCCAGACGCGACAATAGTTTAGCTTACAGTCCAGACTATGATTTACACTATATATTGTATAGTCTTTATTCGAACCATTAGACTATTTTTCAAGCTGTGGACTATATTCTATACTATTGTTCAGACTAACGTTAGAACAAATTTTACTACGAACAGGGATCTGCAGTTAGTACATATGTCCGACACTCTAAAATCTTTTTGTGTTTAACACTATCAACATTTTATCATAGGTCACTGGACATTTTCCTAGTGGAGTTTCGTCTATGCAACGCGTCAACACAAAATCAAGTTCCTCCAGTGATTCACTGCAGCAACAGCACAAATTTAACACATTCACCCATTTAGATGCCAATTTCTATAATGGTACCAATGTAGCCAATAAACCTGGATCATCCTCGGTCAATAATAGTTACTTACCGCCACAACCCTTGCAACCGTTAATGTATGCCGCCAGCCGACGACTGGGAGGATCACAAATTTTGGTCGACAATTCAAATGCTATGTTTGAGAATCCTTCGCAAATTTATAAATCCGATTCAAGAGCTTCGATTTTAAGTGAATATTCTCTATCGCGTAGCAGTGATACTTACTATGGCAGCCAGAGATATGGTCATAATAGGCACTATGGTACTTCACATCTAAATGATCATCATAATTTTGAAAACTCCCTTATGTCATCATATGCTACGGCGGCACAGAGACGTTACTTTGGCAGTGCCGAAAGTTGTCGTTTTGGTTATGACTGCAGACGTTGTTCATTGGATAGTGGACCCGGAGCCGGTCTATTAGCTAACCCCAGAGGTGCTAATGCTGCTGCACAAAATAATGGTTGTGGGGTTGGATCAGCAGCAGCGGCTGAAAAATGTACTTTCTCTGATCATTGTAAATATGATTGCCGCAACTGCGACTGTTCCTCGGTATACTTTTCCTCAGACTTTGATGATGTTTACAGTGGTGGTGGTATACCAAGAAAAACGGCTAAAGGTACATTACCCTCTACTGGAGGACAACCTCCTCCATCAGCACTAGAAAACTATGATGTCACGACCAGTAGTGAGAAGCAACAGGCTTTGAAACAAAACAAATATGCTCAAGATTTCTTTAAGCATGTTAATGATGTCAAGCGCAGCATTTATCAAGCGGAAATGCAAAGAAATGGCAATATGGAATCGATGAGTCCTAAGAAGTCAATGAAAAAAGATAACCGTGATAGGGAAATATTGGGCATCACCACCCTACCCTTGGCTAAAGAGCGTAGCAGCACAAAGCCTACACCAGCTCCCAGGACAAGTCTACAGCAACCACAACAACCACTAAATACTGATCAAACTACACCGCAACCTTTACAAAGACGTTTACCGGTTAAGACCAGTGACCCTGGTGTAGAGAGAAAAGAATATGCTTCTTTAGATCGCTTAATAGCCTCCAACAAAGGAGCCATACCCAAGAATACACGTATAAGTCCTCACAGCAGTCCTAAAGCAAGAGCCAATACCCGAGAGACAAATGATGGAAAATCAAATGAACAATATATGCCACTAGAACCAACAAACGAAGAAAAACGTCATGTAAAAAAACACTCAAAGGAATCTTCAAAGATAACATCCTCATCCTTGGCTGCCTCATTAAGTGGTCACCGACGTAAAGATATACCAGCGCCACCACCACCTTCTCCGGCCACATATGCCGATTTACAAGAATTGCAGCAAAATATGCAAGACACACTGAGAGATGATACAAAGCAAGAAAAGGACAGGAAACGGAAACGTAAGCAACATGAAAGTGGTGGTAGTGAACATGAAAAACAGCAGCAGCAGCTTCTACAGGAATCAGTAACAACAACAATTACTAAAGATGAAAAACAAGAACCAGAAAATGAAAAACAACAAACAACGGAAGTAACTTTACAACAAGAGCATCAGCAACAGAAACAAACTGAAACAAAGGATAGTAAAACAAAGGACCAACACAAAATAGTAGTGAATAATGTCGAGAATAACCTGACAACAATAGACACAACAGACAATACCTATGAAACCACAAACATTAAAACAATGCCAACAGTAACAGATTCAAATGCAGCAACAACCAATAACACCTCAACCACCAGTGCTGCAAACATAAGCGATAATAAAAAGCTTTTACCAGAAGAAGAAACACAAACACATACATTTAAACCAAACGAAGAAATATCTTTAAAGTCACCCAACATCAGTAATAGAGAAAAGGCAGACGCTGAAACCACAACTCCCTGTACAGCCCAGACACAAACCTCAAACTCTTCACTGACTCTAGTTTCGGTAACATCCGTTTCATCATCTATTGTTACCGCCTTGGATTCACAACAACGTGACCCGACGGAGGCATATGAC
This sequence comes from Lucilia cuprina, assembly GCF_022045245.1. Classification (NCBI taxonomy): domain Eukaryota; kingdom Metazoa; phylum Arthropoda; class Insecta; order Diptera; family Calliphoridae; genus Lucilia; species Lucilia cuprina. The sequence continues at coordinate 47,949,895 of NC_060953.1, read as the reverse complement.
GATGATGTTTTCTATGATGTACGCAGTGAGGATTCTGGTTGTACTGCAGCTAGTAGCAGTATGGCTTCTAATACGCAGCAAAAGAATGAACAAAAACAGGAACAGTCACAACAACAGCAGTCTTGTACGGAAACTAAATGTCAACAATCTGCAACAGAACAAAGACAGCTAAAACAACAACAAGGACATCATGAAGTTTCTGAGGAAAAATATTTAAAAAATCTGTTATTGCATCAACAGGTAAGAAGAATAAAAAAAAAAAATAAGTTTAGTTCTCTGCCACGAAAAGTACAATGGGAAGGAAAATTAAAAATGAATTCGAAATATATTTGTAATAAAAATGAAAAAGAAATGGACTAGAACTGAATTAAACTAGAACTGAACTGGAACTGAACTAGAACTGAACTAGAACTGAACTAGAACTGAACTAGAACTGAACTAGAACTGAACTAGAACTGAACTAGAACTGAACTAGAACTGAACTAGAACTGAACTAGAACTGAACTAGAACTGAACTAGAACTGAACTAGAACTGAACTAGAACTGAACTAGAACTGAACTAGAACTGAACTAGAACTGAACTAGAACTGAACTAGAACTGAACTAAACTAGAACTGAACTAGAAATAGAACTGAACTAGAACTAGAACTGAACTAGAACTGAACTAGAACTGAACTAGAACTGAACTAGAACTGAACTAAACTAGAACTGAACTAGAACTGAACTAGAACTGAACTAGAACTGAACTAGAACTGAACTAAACTAGAACTGAACTAGAACTGAACTAGAACTGAACTAGAACTGAACTAGAACTGAACTAGAACTGAACTAGAACTGAACTAGAACTGAACTAGAACTGAACTAGAACTGAACTAGAACTGAACTAGAACTGAACTAGAACTGAACTAGAACTGAACTAGAACTGAACTAGAACTGAACTAGAACTGAACTAGAACTGAACTAGAACTGAACTAGAACTGAACTAGAACTGAACTAGAACTGAACTAGAACTGAACTAGAACTGAACTAGAACTGAACTAGAACTGAACTAGAACTGAACTAGAACTGAACTAGAACTGAACTAGAACTGAACTAGAACTGAACTAGAACTGAACTAGAACTGAACTAGAACTGAACTAGAACTGAACTAGAACTGAACTAGAACTGAACTAGAACTGAACTAGAACTGAACTAGAACTGAACTAGAACTGAACTAGAACTGAACTAGAACTGAACTAGAACTGAACTAGAACTGAACTAGAACTGAACTAGAACTGAACTACTAGAACTGAACTAGAACTGAACTAGAACTGAACTAGAACTGAACTAGAACTGAACTAGAACTGAACTAGAACTGAACTAGAACTGAACTAGAACTGAACTAGAACTGAACTAGAACTGAACTAGAACTGAACTAGAACTGAACTAGAACTGAACTAGAACTGAACTAGAACTGAACTAGAACTGAACTAGAACTGAACTAGAACTGAACTAGAACTGAACTAGAACTGAACTAGAACTGAACTAGAACTGAACTAGAACTGAACTAGAACTGAACTAGAACTGAACTAGAACTGAACTAGAACTGAACTAGAACTGAACTAGAACTGAACTAGAACTGAACTAGAACTGAACTAGAACTGAACTAGAACTGAACTAGAACTGAACTAGAACTGAACTAGAACTGAACTAGAACTGAACTAGAACTGAACTAGAACTGAACTAGAACTGAACTAGAACTGAACTAGAACTGAACTAGAACTGAACTAGAACTGAACTAGAACTGAACTAGAACTGAACTAGAACTGAACTAGAACTGAACTAGAACTGAACTAGAACTGAACTAGAACTGAACTAGAACTGAACTAGAACTGAACTAGAACTGAACTAGAACTGAACTAGAACTGAACTAGAACTGAACTAGAACTGAACTAGAACTGAACTAGAACTGAACTAGAACTGAACTAGAACTGAACTAGAACTGAACTAAACTAGAATCACACGAAAAAGTAAAGTATGCATCTCAAGATTAAAATCAGATTTGTGACTTAAATTAATTTTGTTTGCAGCCCAGTGTGAAGATAGAAAATCTAATCTAACTGTCAACCTAACTACAATTTCCTTTCGTGCTTTCAAAAGGCACTAAGTTGGCATTACGACAATGTTAAAGAAAACTTAGAAGTGCTAAGGCAAGGTTTTTCAAATACTTGCAAAATTCCTACTGGTAGATGTTGTTTTTTTCTTTTTCTATTTAAGTTGTGGCATGGAGATTTTGTTGCATAAAACTGTGAATAATTGCCTAGACATTTAGGTGGAGGTTGTATTTTGAATTTTTAAAAGTGCTTAAACAAAAATGATTACATGTTGTTAGATGTTGTGTTTTTTTGTTGTTTTAGTTTTTTACTTCTTTAAAAATTTTCAAAGGAAATTTGCCTTGCTACTCACGTTTTGGTAGGGTAAGAATTTGGTGGGTGGTTTGCGTTGGCAAAATTTTTTTTTTTATATTTTAGATATTGCTAAAACAAAAAAAAAAAGGAATTCTTTTGACAAATTTGTATAAATTTTGGTTGTTCAAAATGTTCCCTTATTTTTAATGAATTTATTACAGCTACTTATCGATCTGCCCACTGTGATATGAAGAGCTTAACATTGTAACATAAATTTTGATGAATAGCTAAAAATTATGAAATTTTTGTACGAGTACACACCGAGTATTTCTAACGGTTGCTCTTAATGAACGTATTGTTTTTTGTTTAAGTTCTTTTGTACAAAGTTTTCAAAATTTAAGTTAATAAATGAAATCCTTCTCAGTAACCGTGAAAATTTATAATGTTAGTATTTGAATTTAACTGGGAGGCAATTGAAATGAATATAATTACTGTAAAGTTAAGCAAACTTTAAAGAAACTTTGTGAAGCTTGCGCTTTTCTTGTTCAGCTTTGTACTAGAACTTGTGAAAAAACAAGTTCTAGTTCAGTTGTAGTTCAGTTGTAGTTCAGTTCTAGTTCAGTTCTAGTTCAGTTCTAGTTCAGTTCTAGTTCAGTTCTAGTTCAGTTCTAGTTCAGTTCTAGTTCAGTTCTAGTTCAGTTCTAGTTCAGTTCTAGTTCTAGTTCAGTTCTAGTTCTAGTTCAGTTCTGTTTCAGTTCTAGTTCAGTTCTAGTTCAGTTCTAGTTCAGTTCTAGTTCAGTTCTAGTTCAGTTCTAGTTCAGTTCTAGTTCAGTTCTAGTTCAGTTCTAGTTCAGTTCTAGTTCAGTTCTAGTTCAGTTCTAGTTCAGTTCTAGTTCAGTTCTAGTTCAGTTCTAGTTCAGTTCTAGTTCAGTTCTAGTTCAGTTCTAGTTCAGTTCTAGTTCAGTTCTAGTTCAGTTCTAGTTCAGCAGTTCTAGTTCAGTTCTAGTTCAGTTCTAGTTCAGTTCTAGTTCAGTTTCTAGTTCAGTTCTAGTTCAGTTCTAGTTCAGTTCTAGTTCAGTTCTAGTTCAGTTCTAGTTCAGTTCTAGTTCGTTCAGAGTTCTAGTTCAGTTCTAGTTCAGTTCTAGTTCAGTTCTAGTTCAGTTCTAGTTCAGTTCTAGTTCAGTTCTAGTTCAGTTCTAGTTCAGTTCTAGTTCAGTTCTAGTTCAGTTCTAGTAGTTCAGTTTAGTTCAGTTCTAGTTCAGTTCTAGTTCAGTTCTAGTTCAGTTCTAGTTCAGTTCTAGTTCAGTTCTAGTTCAGTTTCTTTCTAGTTCAGTTCTAGTTTCAGTTCTAGTTCAGTTCTAGTTCAGTTCTAGTTCAGTTCTAGTGCAGTTCTAGTTCAGTTCTAGTACAGTTTTAGTACAGTTCTAGTTCAGTTCTAGTAAAGTTCTAGTTCAGTTCTAGTTCAGTTCTAGTTCAGTTCTAGTTCAGTTCTAGTTCAGTTCTAGTTCAGTTCTAGTTCAGTTCTAGTTCAGTTCTAGTTCAGTTCTAGTTCAGTTCTAGTTCAGTTCTAGTTCAGTTCTAGTTCAGTTCTAGTTCAGTTCTAGTTCAGTTCTAGTTCAGTTCTAGTTCAGTTCTAGTTCAGTTCTAGTTCAGTTCTAGTTTAGTTCTAGTTCAGTTCTAGTTCAGTTCTAGTTCAGTTCTAGTTCAGTTCTAGTTCAGTTCTAGTTCAGTTCTAGTTCAGTTCTAGTTCAGTTCTAGTTCAGTTCTAGTTCAGTTCTAGTTCAATTCTAGATAAGTTCCAGTTGTAGTTCAGGCCTAGTTCAGTTCAGGCTTATTTCTGCTTTATTTTTGGCAGTTAAAACAGTAGCAATCATTCATCCAAATTCTGCTATGACCAGGAGCTTGAGGGACCTTTAATCTATTTAAGGCCTGCTACCACTTTAGTAGGGACATTATGCTGATGTTTAATATTCGATATCAACCTTAAAGTTGGAATAATTTTCGGAATCTTCGTGTTAAGCATGAGCGCAAGGTACAGGTAGATGTTTTTAATTAAAAAAATATGGTAAAAATGTTCTTTCACTTAACCGCAATACACCGAAAAGTGCTTTGGAGCTCTTAATTAAATGAAATATACTTTGCCACATTTTGATAGGGCCTCATTTGTCGCCAGATCACAAATTTATTTTTTATAACAATAAATCAAATCATAAATAACGTTATGTTTTGTTTATTTCCTTTTCCTTTCAAATTGTTTTCCATTTCCATTAGATCATTAAAAAAATGTGCTTTAATATTTGAAACTATTAAAGCGCAATTTTACCACAGTTTTAGTAAAAATTTTAAATTTACAGCAACATTTTTCAACACATTAACCTTGAATTATGAGCAATTTGTCTAAATTTTAAAGAAGACATCATCAGCAATTTCCAACACTTTCTTAGCAAACAAAATATTTCCTTTCCCCTTTTAGACATTATTAATAATTAAGGTCCATTCAAGCTTGAATACTTTTAACAGCTCATACTGGCAAGATTTGATTAATAGCAAAACTCGAAGCAACTTTTTCTTTTCGAAAAAAACACCTGCTGCATAAACAGGAACTTTCTTAAAGAAAGAAAAAAAAACATACATTATTAAGTTTGAAGGAAAAAATTTTTCTTTTTAAATTAAGGAAATTTATTTGTTGTGTTTTTTTTCAGCCAACACAGGATGTCAATGAAGAGGAGCTACAGCAGCGGCAGCAACAACAACAAAAGAACCTTGAGTTTGAAGGACAACAAGAAAATGAGCAAAAACAAGAACAGACACCAACATCAGATTGTCATAAAACAAATGAGGCATTGCAGCTGGAACAGGAGCAACAAATGAATAAAAATGAAGTGAAAAAGAAAAATAGCAACAGCAACAATAAAGATAAAACAGATAAGCAGTTACAAGGTGACGATAATGAAGTTACAACAACTGGCAACATAGAAAATGTTAACGATGAAAAACAACAACAAATCGCAGACAACATAAAACCCAACCTCATTACTAAGAACGATGATGAGGTGGTTGTTGTTGCTGGAGACCCTGCCTTGGAGCTCAAGGTTAACAAACACGACAAAAAACATAAACAGGAAATCAACGAATTTAACAACAAAAACGAATTGGAAATAAAGAGCAACAACAACGACAACAATAACTCCGCACAATTTATTACGAAAGACAACGATAAAACAAATAAAAACGATAAAAGAGAAATGAAACGTACAGGCAAACATAAACGTGATTATTTGCAAGAGGAAGAGAGAAGAGATAATAGATTGAGAAATCAACAGCAGCAACTGGAAGATGAAAAACCCACCACTACCGTTATAATGAGCAAAACATTGCCAGCTGCTACAGCAACAGCAACTTCCTCCTCTAATAAAAAGCCACGCAGCCAAAGACGTTCACCCTCCGCATCTCATGGTGCTGGTGGCACAACTGGACGTGACCAGCCACAACATAAAATAACCACCTCCACATTGAGTTGTGATACATGTTGCCAATTAGAGTGGTCACAACAAGACCCCTACAATAACTCACCACAACAACAGCAACAACAACAGCAACATTCGCCTCAAACCCTCAAGCCACCCACACTGCACATTGGCATGGCGGGGCAGCCAACACGTGTCAGTAAACGTAAAAACAGCAGTAGTAGTGCTAACAGCCGCGAAAGAGCGAGCAAAACAAAACAAGAAATAAAAACAAAAATCATTTACAGCCAAGAAAAACCAGAGAGCACAACAACTACAACAACCACGATAATAACAACAAAAATGCCCCGAGAAACCGGAATAACGACAGTAACAAAAATAAACAAAACAAAAGAAACGGACACACAAAACAAAACGAAAACAGAAAAAGAAACCACAAGAGAAGAGTTGACATGCTCACCAAAGATGAAATCCACAAATGTTGCTGAAACAAAGTTGCCGGAAGAACAACATAATAAAGAGGATTTAGAAAATGTGAACAAAGAAACTAAAGAGGAAAGTAAAGAAAATACATTAGAAAATCCTGATATTTTAGAAGAAATTAAAGAAATTTCTAAGGCAATTGCAACTCTGCAACATGATGCTGAAACAAGTGATTCAGCAACATTAGAAGCAGATAAATCGCTAACAGAAAAACATGTTGCTGAAATACAAAATGTTGAAGATATGCAAGAGGTAAAACTAGTTTCCACTAAAACAACAACAACTACACAAAATGTTGCTGCTGATGATGATGCTGCAGCAGCTACAGCTACTGCTGCTCCTTCAACATCTGCAGCTAGTACTAATGCTCTCAAAGAAGTCAGTGTTTTTATGCCCATGGATCAACAAACAACTAAAGAAGCTGCTGTTGATATAGAAGCTGCGGCGACGTCGTCGACAGCACTCACTGCCAATGACAGTAAAACCAATACTACAAACATCAGTTGTAATTCGGAGTTTGCAGGTGTCACAACACACTCGCCGCATAACAGGTACGCGTTATTAATATTTTTCTATAAAATACTATTGTATCTACTACAACTCTATTTTCTGTGTTTTTATCTGTTGGTTGGTTAGTATTTTTTGTGTGTGTGTGTGTAACTCTTATTAGCCAAATAAAGTAAAATGCGAAAAAATATACTCGATACGAGGTAAAAGAATTTTAAATATATAATATGTGCAAAAAAATTATATTAAATAAAAATACACACTTGTTGTAAAGAATGGCAATAAAATAAAGTTTAAAATATAAAATTTAAAAATGTGATTTAAAATTAAGAAATAAATTTGAAAAATTTTAATACTACAAAAAATTTTAAGCAAAAATCTCAAATATCTAGAGTTAAACACATCTGAACACTTGATTTCACATCAAGTATTGCAAACAGAATTTTCAGCCAAAAAAGTTGCAGTTAAAAATTTGGAAATTTTTTGCTCAAAAAATTTTTTACAAAATACAAAATTTCATATTTAAATTTCTTTATAAATCAAAATTCGACTAGATGTTAACATCTTAAAAAAGCAAAAAATAAAAGTTTTAATCAAAAATATTTTTCTACTACCAAAAAGTGCAAACTAATAAAAACGAGCAAATGGATTACTTTCTGCTAACAGCATAAAAGTAAAAATAAAATGTGAATAATATATAAATAATATATTAAAGTGCAATAAAAAAGTTAATCAAAAAAAAGTTTTCAAAAATATACACAAGTTTTGCTACTTAAGAAAATTAAAAATTTTTTGAAATATGAGCATAAAAGGATATACATCATAAAGGAAAAAGAAAAAATAATTACGAAAAAGTTTTAAAAATATTGTATTTATTTAAAATTTCATACATAACTTAATAATTAACAAAAAATTCAAAAAAAAAAAAAAAAAAAACAAACAAATTTAACAGTAAATAATTAAAATTATACAAATATAACAATTTTTACAAATATGTGTTAAATATATTAAAGAAATTTATTAATAAATCTTGTGAAAATTTTGTTAAATTAAAAAGAAAAACTTTTTTTAAATAATTATACATACAAAGTTAACAACAATAATTTGGAATAAAGAAAATTAAAAAGAATTAATAATAATTGCACAGTGACAGTGATAAACTAAAAAAATTGTTCTATTAAAAAAATCGGCTGAACCATTCAACATAGTGGATAAAATATTTTTTTACTCTTTAAAATTTTAAAGTTTAAAATTTTTAATTTTTTGAAATTTTGAAAATTTTTAATTTTGAAAAATTAAATTTTGAAAATTTTTAAATTTTGAAATAATCGGCTGAACTATTCAACATAGTGAATAAAATATTTTTTTTTTTACTTTTTAAAATTTTGAAGTTTAAAATTTTGAATTTTTTGAAATATTTTTAATTTTGAAAAAATAAATTTTGAAAATTTTGAAATATTTTTTGATTTTTTTACATATTTTTAATTTTTAATTGATTTTGAAATTTGTAATTTTTGAAATATCAAATTTTTAAAAATTTTAATTTTTAAAATTTTTAATTTTATAAATGTTTAATTTTTAGTTTTTGAAATTTTTAAAATTTTAATTTAGTAACATTTTTAAGTGTGGAATTTTTTTTAGTTTTTGAAACGTTTAATTTTCGAAATTCAAAATTTTTTAAATTTAAATTTTTTACATTTTTAATTTTTAAAATTCTTTATCTTTGAATTTGTTAATTTTTTGGATTTTTTTAATTTTAAAATTTAAAATTTTACAAAAATTTAACTTTTAGTTTTTGAAATTTTTAAATTTAAAATTTTTAAAATTTTTTGAAGTTTCGAAATTAAAAATTTGTTAAATTTTAATTTTTTACATTTTTAATTTTTAAAATTCTTAATTTTTGAAAATTTTTGAAAAACTTAATTTTTGAAATTTTTAATTATTCCTAATTTTTAAGTTTTAAAACTTTTTATTTTCAATATTTTCAATAATTTTGAAAATTTTGAAATATTGTTTGATTTTTTTAAATCTTTTTAATTGATTTTGAAATTTGTAATTTTTGAAATATCAAATTTTTAAAAATTTTAATTTTTAAAATTTTTAATTTTATAAATGTTTAATTTTTAGTTTTTGAAATTTTTAAAATTTTAATTTAGTAACATTTTTAAGTTTGAAATTTTTTTTTAGTTTTTGAAACGTTTAATTTTCGAAATTCAAAATTTTTTAAATTTATATTTTTTACATTTTTAATTTTTAAAATTCTTAATCTTTGAATTTCTTAATTTTTTGGATTTTTTTAATTTTAAAATTTAAAATTTTACAAATATTTAATTTTTAGTTTTTGAAATTTTTAAATTTAAAATTTTTAGAATTTTTTGAAATTTCGAAATTAAAAATTTTTTAATTTTTTAATTATTCCTAATTTTTGAAATTTTTAAGTTTTAAAACTTTTTATTTTCAATATTTTTAAGTTTATAAATTTTTGAAATTTTTCGGTTCTAAATTTTTAAGCTTTAAAACTTTTTATTTAAAAAATTTTTAATTTTTGAAATTTAAATATTTAAAAAATTTTTTTATTTTAAAAATTTTTAATTTTATAAATTTTTCGTTTTTAAAATTATTAATTTTTTTAAATTTTGAAGTTTGTAAAATTTTCAAATATTTAATTTCAAAAATTTTTAATTTTCAAAATTTTCAATTTTTAATTTTTAAAATTTTCATTCTTTTTTAATTTTTCATAATTTTTTTTTAATTTTATTAATAATAATTTTCAAAATCGATAAAAATAACTTATATAGAAAACTTTAACTCAGGATTGCTCCCTACCCGAATATTAAGTTCCCTTCAGAATGTTACTTTAATTCAAGTAAAGCGATAAAATTCATAACATTAAGTTTTATAGGAAATGAAATCTTTTCATACAGTTCTTTGAGCATCGTACCATACCTTAATTTATGCTCATTACTAGATTAAAAATACCAGTAAGGCGATTAAACTGGACATAAACGAATTTTATATGAACCAAAATCTATCCTCCCAGTTTTATAAGGATCGGTTCATAATTTACCCTACCGCCTATATATAGACCCACTTTACCACTCAATACTGTCTAAAAAATCATGGTATAACTATAAAATTTGATATAAACAGGTTTTATAAGGATCAGTCCACAATTGATCCTATCTCCAATATAAGTCCCTTTAAGAAAATTACTTTGCCATTCATAACTCTCTTAAAAAAGCATGCTATACAATTCGATATAAAAGAGTTTTATATAAACTAAAATCATTTAACAGTTTTTTAAGGATATAAAAGAGTTTTATATAAACTAAAATCATTTAACAGTTTTTTAAGGATCGGTCCTGAATTGCTCCTACTCTCTTTATATATAATCCAAAATTTGCATTTATTTCCCATGGATCCGCGCCTGTTTTAGACCCATATCTCATATAAGGTCCCTAGTTCCCATTTTACCTCTCTTGCAGAGAATCAGTATATTATCAATAAATCGTTCAAATGAAATATATGAAAAATTCAAAGAGAATTTTATGAAAAATTCAAGTTAAAGACCAAGAAATTCTCAAATTACAAAGTCAATATCAAATTATAATAATCCATTTTAAATGACCCAATATTATGTAATGAGTTTTAAAAAGACCACAATAATGGGTCTATATCCGATATTTCAAATATAGTGAAGTCTACGATTAAGGAAATATTATCAAACTTTCAACATGATACCAAAAACCATTTTAATTATACTCATAATCATTTGATTCTATCATGGCCAATTTCTTTACTTTTTTCATAATCGAAATGTTTACAAATCATGAACATAAGCGCTTTAATCAAGAACATAAGTACTTAAAATAAGTACATGTTGGATTAAATTATATATTAGACATTTTCAAATCAATCTAATTTTCTTTATAAAACTAGTAAGAGTTCAAAATTTAATGCACCCCAAACATATATTCCGATTCCTTATAGATACAGGAAATCAGTTTACTGAAGACCCCAGATATCTGCAAGATATTCATTTTTAATAATTTGTACTTTGTTTGCCTCTTTATAACAAGCTTACGTACGAAGACAACTTCAAAGAAAATTGTGCTACTTCAAGGCACCAAGGACTATCTTTTGGTACTTTTTCGTTTTTTAAAAAGTACTTTTTTGAGTTTTCTCTTATATTAAAGCTAGAAGCACGAAATATAGCATATACCGCCTAGCGCAAAGAAGAACCAATAGGTACTTCTTTGGTACTTTTTGTTTATTTTCAAAAGGTACTTTTTTGGGTTGTCTTTAATATTGAACCTAGAAACATAAAATTAAACATTTAAAGTACCGAGTGAATGAGAAGAAGTCGTTTAAGATTTTTAGTACTTTTTTGTTCTTTGAAAAGGTACTTTTTTATTGTCTTTAACATTAAACTCGAAACAAAAAATTGTTATTTTTTGGTACTTTTTCGTTCTACAACTGGTACTTTTTGGGTTTTCTGTAATAGTGAAACTAGAAACGTACTTTTTTAATTGTCTCTAACATTGAATGTTGAAACAAAAAATTGTTATTTTTTTTGGTACTTTTTCGTTCTACAACTGTTACTTTTTGGGTTTTCTTAATATTTGAAACTAAATACACATAATAACAGGATAGGATCCAGATTGTATAATAATCTATAAGATAGATATCTTTGGTACTTTTTCGTTCTTTAACGGGTACTTTTTGAGTCTTTAAGAATAGTGATACTTATTTAATGAAGATTTATAAAAGGGGACTTTCTGGTACTTTTTCCAAATGGTATTTTTATGATCTTAGGTATCACCTTATATTTGATCAAAATCATATTTATAGAATCTGAAATAGCTTCTGGTAAATCATGACATATAAATGCATAATTTCATCATTTAATTATTTACGCAATAAAATCTACAGTTCACTGTGTCACTGTGCAAAATTGTTGAAAAAAAGAACAACATTTTATATTTTTCTTTATAAACCAAAAGTTCACAGAAAGTGTTCATCTAAGTGTAAAAAATAAAATAAAAATAATAATTTCAAAAATCAAGCGAAATTCAAAAGAAAACGTTAAATAATTGCAACAAACGAGCCATATTTTTTTTTCTTGTTGAAACTTAAAAGTTATAAAGTAAATTGTAAAATAAAATCAAATAAAATACTACCATAAATAATAAACACTAAAATAAAATTAAAGCCGAATAAAATTTTAAAATTACCCCCTAAATAAAATCAACAAAGGCAACATAACGGAACTAGTGTTTGTTGCCTTTAAAAAAAAAAAAAGTTTATTTTATCCTTCGACTAACAAACAAAAAGTAAAACAAAAAACGGAAAACAAAGCATAAAAACAAAAAATCTACTTTAAAGCAAAAATTATTTAATTCAACTGTGTGATAAAATCAAATATATATTTTCTTTAATAACTAAAAGTATACGAAGAGCATTTTTTTACATAATATTTTTGTTTTGTCTACTACAAGCCATAAAATTATTTTAAATTACATTACGATGAGTATTTTATAAACAATTTAATGTGCCGCTACAAACACAACAACAACAACAACGACGACTAAAGCAAAAGAAAGTGAGATTCTTGGTATCCTTATTGTTGTGTTTTAATTTTCTTGTCTTTCCTGCAAAACGAACGAAATTTTTGGTGCAAATTGTTTTGTTTAGATAACTGCCTATACAGGAAAGGTATGTTTTTTTTTTTTAAATTGAAGGGTGATAATAATTTTCAGCAAAAGAATTATTTCGTGTGCAAATTATTAAATTTAAATTTAAATAATAGGGGCCTTATGTTAACGAACATTTATCAAAGGTTTACGAAACTAGAACTTAACTTAAACTGAACTAGAACTGAATTTGAACTGAACTAGAACTGAACTAGAACTGAACTAGAACTGAACTAGAACTGAACTAGAACTGAACTAGAACTGAACTAGAACTGAACTAGAACTGAACTAGAACTGAACTAGAACTGAACTAGAACTGAACTAGAACTGAACTAGAACTGAACTAGAACTGAACTAGATCTGAACTAGAACTGAACTAGAACTGAACTAGAACTGAACTAGAACTGAACTAGAACTGTACTAGAATTGAAATAGGATATAACTATTACTAAACTAGAACTGAACTAGAAATGTTCAGTTCAGTTTTTGTTGTATTTTTTGTGAAAACCCCTTTTTTAAGCAGTATTTTGTAAATTTAAAATAGTTTTTTCTTAAATGTTATTCTTTTATTTTGTCATAAAACTTTTCTTTCAAAAGCCTTACTTTCTTTCGGAAAATAACTTAAATTTGAAAATGATCTCTTATTTGCCAAATTTATATTACAAAACTATTTTTTTGAAAAAATTTAAAAGCATTTTCTTTAAAGGGAGTTTTTAAGCTTGTTCTTTCAAAAATATTTAAATCAATTTTCTGTAAAAAAGAACCAAAAAAAAACTTTGTAAATATATAAGAGTAACTCAGCCCGTTGGAGGTGGGTTTAATATCAGTTCATTTCTTTGCATCACGAGTATTTTACGTTCTCCTTTTAAACTAACTAACTAAAAAAACTATGTATAAATAAAATGTTCCGATATTTTAATTAAAAAAAAAATAACTTTTTCTTTAAATAATAGTTTTGTGACCTGTTTCGAAATAAACTTTATTTACTTTTAACATTTCTAAAACAAAAGTGCAAACAAACTCTGATAGTTTAATAACAGTATTTAGCAAATTTTAAAATTATACATTTTAACAATTTTCAGTAAATTGTCTCATAAATATAAATTGTATAGAGTATTTTTATGAAAAACTAAATAATATTTGCAAGATTTTAAAACATTTAAAGAAATATTTACGTATAAGGAGTATAACAAATATATTATGTCCGTCCGTCTGTCCTCCTACGTGCCCATGTAAAGCTTGTAATATCTTTATTTTAAAGAAATTTCCCGCCTTTTTTCGCAAATAATTTTTCTTATTCCATTAATATATATTTTATAATAATATCCTTTTTAGCTTAATATTTCATTATTCCTTTTTATTTCCCCTTAAGTTTTCTTTAAAAAAGAAAAACTTTTTAATAATAACATTTTCATTACATTTTATTAGCCATAAAAAATGTCAAAAATATTTTTTTTTTAGTTTTATAACATTATTATTTTATGAAAATGTTTTATGGATTTTAGTCTTCTAATTAGATTTATTTACAATCATTTATTACGAAAAAACAAGAAAAACAAACAAATTTTCTAACCAAATATACTTTTTTTAAATTTGCATCATTTATCACATTTTATTCTGTTTTGTCTTATATGTTTGTTACATGTTTGTCACATCACTGATGTGATGTTTTTGTTGTCTGCTATTGACTTGACTACTTGCCTGACATAACAGGAAAAGGGCTGTTTATTGTACTTATGTCCTTTTTCATGACTGTTTAGAGATTTCCATTTTTGTTTACTGCTAATATTGCTAATGGATGTTTAGGAAAGGGTCATATTTTTTGTTTAATATATACATAAGTTTTTCTTTTTAATGTGGTTAAATTAAGTTTTTTTTAAATAGTTCAATATGAGAAAGTTATTAATGTTTGTTTTAAAAATTTAAATTTATATGAAGTGGTTGGGAAACTTTTTTGTTTCAATAAGACGCCTTTTCAGTTTACACTAATGAATAGATAGACGGATCGAAATAAGTACCTTTCAAAATAGTAAGATAAGGCTGTTGTCCTGTCTTTTATGTAGTCTGTTGACTATTTATTAGTCTGAGTAGCCTGTTTCCTAGTCTATTGATTATTGGCTAGTGTATTGACTAGTCTATTGAATATTATGTTTTGAAGTCTATGACTGGTCTGAAGAATAGTCAATTGAATAGGCTAGTCTATTGCCTATTCGATTAACTAGTATAATAACTAGTCTATTAATTAGTCTAGGACATTGACAAGTCTATTGAATAGTCTATTCGTTTTTCTATTAAATAGTTACCCCCAGGGGCATGTTACCTTGGTGAAATCTCCACCTTTGTGTTATTGCAATCCCGGGGAACAGATATGTTACTATTGAATAGGCAATTGATTAGTTTATTAACTATTCTTTTAAGTAGGATATTGACAAGTCTATTGAATAGTCTATTCATTTGTCTATTAAAAAGTTCCCCCCTGGGGGCATGTTACCTTGGTGAAATCTTCACCTTGATGTTATTTCAATCCCGGGGAACAGAGGTGTTGGGTGACAAGTCTATTGGCTAGTCTATTAACTAGTATATTAACTATTTAAACTTGTCAATATCATATTTTAACTATTATATTGACAAGTTTATTGAATAGTATATTCATTTGTCTATTAAAAGTTCCCCCTGGGGGCATGTTACTTAGGTGAAATCTTCACCTTGGTGTTATTTCAATCCCGGGGAACAGAGGTGTTACCGACACCTCTAGTCGGCCAGGACTATAAATTGGTTGTTGTTTTTCTAACAGGTTGGCTGTAACTGGATATTTTCCCAGGAAAAAAAACTTCCGGTTGATACAACTGTTGCTGAGTTGACAATCTTTGGCGGATTGAGAATAGCGTCGTTCCGGAGCGGAGATCCAATTGTTGTAGGAACGACTATAAATTTGGTATTACAGTCTTCTGCCTTGTTTAGTTCTTGCATAGATTGAACCAGAGCATCACATAACCTGCTACTAAAGGTGGCCAGTTGCCCGCAGGAATATGTCCTGGCTGGTCAGTTGGTTACGGTAACTTCGGGACTTCGGGTAACTTCGGTAACGTAGTGGCTGTGGTTTAAACCACAAATTCGCGTGGAGAGAATGTTGGTTTAAGAACTGATATATCCTATGGGTTGGATAATTCTCTTTTCGAACAGGTCTGTGTACAAAGCAGCATATGCTGGATACCTGAACCCGATCGGTTTTGGGACGCCGGTATATGCTGGGGAATTGTTAGGTTAGTTGCATATGGTTGCCTGTCATCTCCTAGATTGATCTTTATGATCATGAGAATGGAACTGATGCGATAAATTGGTTAACGATTGAGAATGTTTACATATATTGCAGAAAAAGGCGTACTAAATCAGTACGATTTAGTATGCCTTTTTCGCTTTGGGGAATTTCTTCGGTGCTATTGCCATCAGGATATATTGATACATGCCACGCGACTATTTGTCGTGGCAACTATTAAATTTTATTGACTTTGGATTTCTTATTTCATTTGTCACATTATTGGTTAATTAAAGAGGGATCCTAATCCATTTTGTTGGGTATTTCGAACTGCTGTTGTTAAAACAACAGAGCCTTCTCAGTAGTGTGGTTGCGCTAGCTTAAAGAGGTTAAAAAATGCACTGAAATGGGTCATTAGATGATGGGTATTGCATTTTAAATAATGCAATCTTTCATGGCAGCATAAGGGTGGTGATCCTCCGGTATAACCGGAAGGTCGATTTCACCTGATGTTGGGACTTGTCACCCCCTTCTATTGACTTTAGGCCAGTGATTGCTCTTTCCTTGTCGGGGTGTGCATTGGGTTTGAGCCTCTGCAGCCTGTCATTCCACAACGGGGCTACTATGGCAAGAGATTCGATAGCTCGAGTACTTCAGCATGCAGCGGCCAAAGGCATGTACAAAAATTACCAACTGAATTCTTCATTGAAGTATTCAAGTGCGATGGTAGAACGTTGTCAAGTCTACCCAGTGGATAAAAAAACCACCGTGTAATAAGGCTGTCAAGGCAGGTGTTCACGTAAAGCACTCCGACAGTTGTGTCTATTAAATAGTCTATTGGGTAGTCAGTTGACTAGTCGATTGACTAGTATTTTAACTATTGTTTAGCTAAATGTCTATTGACTATTGAATTGTCTGTTGAATAGTTTATTGATTAGTCCATAGACTAGTGTTGTCTATTGGAAATTACTTGTAATTGTAATTTTTTGTAATTGGTTATTGTTCCATTACATATTAGGCACAAGTATTGTTCTTTTACAATTTACAAGTTATCCTAATAGACCATGTAATGAATTACTTTATGTAATTACTAGCATACCCTGGGTGCTTCGCTACCCTAACTATGTTCAATATCGTAAAAATATTGAAAAGTACCATCGGAAAAACGAAAAAGTACATAGATCTCTTTCAATAAATTCTCATTTAATAAGGACCGTGTGTTCCGGTTAACCATTGTAAAGAATCCATTTGAATAATAGAAAAGTACCAAATAGTTCCCACTTCCAGAATATTATTCAGTCAAGACCATGTATGTTAAAATTAATGTTTCTAGGTTGAATATTTTAGAAAATTAAAAAAGTACAATTTATGAGATAAAAAGTACTAAAAAGTTGTCTCTTAAAGGATCGTATTCCATGAGGACCGTGTATGTTTAATAATCATGTGTTTTCAGTTCATATTAAAGAACATACATAGAGTATCATTTGAAGGAAGAAATAGTACCAAAAGTGGAATAAAGTTTACCTAAGTGGAAAGTACTAATAAAAAGAGTACAATGTTTCCCCCTTACGCTTAGAAGTATACTTTTTCGAGAATTAAGTTTACAAAATGTCCCGTATTTAAATCTACATACATATATATCACAGATAAAACTCAAACGATTGAAATCTGCATTCATTTATTCCAGAAAAATTGTGCTTTAAAAAAGGTACTAAACAATTTACTCGAATTTGGTCCTATGTAGGCCTTAGTAGTCGAATTCCAAAATAATATACCAAAAGCTTATTTTGTGTGAGTAAATATGCTACTTTTTAAAATTTTATAAAAGTTGGCTCAATAAGTTTGAATAAAATTAAATTTCCCCTTTTTCCCCTTTTTGGTACTTTTTTACCCAGTTGAATAGCAAAAATTTTATTACAATAAATATTACAGAGTTAGTCCGTAATTTAATATGAATAATTCAATAAAACGAAAAAGATTTCTAAGTGTGCTAAAAAAGTACCATAAATACAGGTTTGTCCCTTTTACACCCAAAAGGGACAGAATTTTAAAAAAGTACGAAACAGGTGTCTCATAATTTTGAGAGATGTATCCAAAATATTTAGAAAAATTTGATTATGCTAATTAGTTTAAAAGTTATAAAGGTCTGAAAAAGGTACCAAAATCACCTTTGTTACACATTTTTACCCCTTAAAAGTACGAATTTCAAAAAAGTACCAGACACCCATCTGCTCATTTTAGGAGTAGATACAGGTGCATTTCAATTTTTTCTTGTATCACTAATATTATGTAAGATATTTAAGAAAACCTGTTTTACCCCTTTTTTCCCTTTTTACCCGAAAATGTGCAAATTTCCAAAAATCCCTCCTTAGTGGATCTACATGAAATTTCATGATTCTAGGTTCAGCCGCTTGGGCTGTGCGATGATGAATCAGTCAGTCAGTCAGTAACGCTACTCTTTTATATATATACCCTTATAACAAATATATGTTAAATTAAAGAAAATATCTGTTTTATATACATCCATATGCTAACAAAATTTACAACATATTGCAAAATTACTATTTCAGATTTCTTTGTAAAAACCATCCAATTACATTATTTTGCAAAAATCCTATTTATTTAGGTAAAATTTACATTTTATTTAATTTCAGTTTTATTTTCTGCTCTATTATATGATTTTTTTATTTTTTTTAATAACAATAAAAAAATATTTTAAAAATGGCAACAAGTACAATATTTGTATAAAACTTTATTTATTTCCACAAATTTGCTAGATATACATAAAAATACAATAGAATGGTTATAAAAATTTAAATATGTTTAAATATATTTTTTTTTAATTTTTAGTCTCATGGTTTAAAGTTAAAAAAAAATATTTTTCTGATATGTTTAAAACTTTTATATTCTTCTCTTACTGGAGCCAGCCTAATCTATAAAACTGCAATACATAAATGTCTTTCTGCACACATTAAAAGACTTGCATGTGTGTTTAAACATAACCTGTGTATGGTGTCCTTTTTTCCCTCTACAATACATATTGTTATAAACAGTTTCTATTTTCCTTTTTCAAGGTCATTCTATTTCACTAAGATGACAAAAAAAAAAAAAAAAAAAAAACACAGACACACACAAGCGTATATTTTTACAGTCACCATGGTAAAGTGTTACAAACAATGGAAATTTTAAAAGAATACAACCTTTAGAACTTGTACTGTTTATAGTAGAAAAATATCACTTTTCTTTTATAATTTTATTACCACCCACTGTTGACAATTTTCTTATGTGTTATGCATCAGTTAGACAATGTCTATGGTCTGCAAAATTTATGTAAACAATAGTATAAAGGTTTAGACGTTTTTGTATTAAATACGATTAACATTTATTTAAGTTCATTTTATTTACATGTATTTAATTTATTTTATGTTTTTTTAAACTACTAAACAGAAGCAAAGATTAAAAATATTTTAAAAAGTGTCTAGTACAGTGAAATGTTTAACAAAAGCAAATACTTTAAGGCAGATTGTATTATATTAAATTTTATCTTTAGACCAATTGTTTTTGTGTGCATGATAACATGATTGAATCACTTTTTGAAATAGAACTGAATTAGAACTGAACTAGAACTGAACTAGAACTGAACTGGAACTGAACTAGAACTGAACTAGAACTGAACTAGAACTGAACTAGAACTGAACTAGAACTGAACTAGAACTGAACTAGAACTGAACTAGAACTGAACTAGAACTGAACTAGAACTGAACTAGAACTGAACTAGAACTGAACTAGAACTGAACTAGAACTGAACTAGAACTGAACTACAACTGAACTACAACTGAACTAGAACTTGTTTTTTCACAAGTTCTAGTACAAAGCTGAACAAGAAAAGCGCAAGCTTCACAAAGTTTCTTTAAAGTTTGCTTAACTTTACAGTAATTATATTCATTTCAATTGCCTCCCAGTTAAATTCAAATACTAACATTATAAATTTTCACGGTTACTGAGAAGGATTTCATTTATTAACTTAAATTTTGAAAACTTTGTACAAAAGAACTTAAACAAAAAACAATACGTTCATTAAGAGCAACCGTTAGAAATACTCGGTGTGTACTCGTACAAAAATTTCATAATTTTTAGCTATTCATCAAAATTTATGTTACAATGTTAAGCTCTTCATATCACAGTGGGCAGATCGATAAGTAGCTGTAATAAATTCATTAAAAATAAGGGAACATTTTGAACAACCAAAATTTATACAAATTTGTCAAAAGAATTCCTTTTTTTTTTGTTTTAGCAATATCTAAAATATAAAAAAAAAAATTTTGCCAACGCAAACCACCCACCAAATTCTTACCCTACCAAAACGTGAGTAGCAAGGCAAATTTCCTTTGAAAATTTTTAAAGAAGTAAAAAACTAAAACAACAAAAAAACACAACATCTAACAACATGTAATCAATTTTGTTTAAGCACTTTTAAAAATTCAAAATACAACCTCCACCTAAATGTCTAGGCAATTATTCACAGTTTTATGCAACAAAATCTCCATGCCACAACTTAAATAGAAAAAGAAAAAAACAACATCTACCAGTAGGAATTTTGCAAGTATTTGAAAAACCTTGCCTTAGCACTTCTAAGTTTTCTTTAACATTGTCGTAATGCCAACTTAGTGCCTTTTGAAAGCACGAAAGGAAATTGTAGTTAGGTTGACAGTTAGATTAGATTTTCTATCTTCACACTGGGCTGCAAACAAAATTAATTTAAGTCACAAATCTGATTTTAATCTTGAGATGCATACTTTACTTTTTCGTGTGATTCTAGTTTAGTTCAGTTCTAGTTCAGTTCTAGTTCAGTTCTAGTTCAGTTCTAGTTCAGTTCTAGTTCAGTTCTAGTTCAGTTCTAGTTCAGTTCTAGTTCAGTTC
>NC_060953.1:47926374-47929082 GCF_022045245.1 Lucilia cuprina | reverse complement strand
GACTATAGACTAGACTATAGACTAGACTAGTCTATAGTCTAGTCTATAGTCTAGTCTATAGTCTAGTCTATAGTCTAGTTTATAGTCTAGTCTATAGTCTAGTCTATAGTCTATTCTATATTCTTCTATAGTCTATTCTACAGTATATTTTATAGTCTAGTTTATAGTTTAGTTATTCTTCAATATATTTTAGACTCTTTATTGGTGTAGTCTATAGTCTAGTCTGTAAACGACTCTAGACTATAGTTTAGTCTATATTTAAGTCTTAAGGTTAGAATATAGTCTGGCCTATAGCTTAATATATGGTCCAGAGACTACACCAAAGATTAGTCTAGAATATAGTCCATAGTATAGACTCGGCAATAGTATAAACTGTCGACTGTACTGTTAACTAAACTATTGGAGTCTTTGGTCTAGATGTAGTTTGGTCTATAGTCTATTCTGTAACCAATTCCATTGGGTAGTCTATGTTCCAGTCTACAGTTTAGTCTTCCGTATATTGTCTCTACTCCTGAGACCTTAGACTAAACATTTTTCTCCGTGATTTACTTTTAATGATGAATAATCCTCTAAAAATAAATTGTTCCTTTTTTATGCGTTCTTTGATTCTAAGTAAAAATTTATTTAGTGTTTTTTTAGTTCTAATTTAAAAAAAAACTGCCGCCTGCATTTACAAAGATAAATTAAAGCCACATTTTATGTCTGCAACTTTTTTTAAAAATAACTTTTGCAAACGTTGGCAGTTTTCTGCTTAATGCAAATAAATACTTTAGAGCAACATTTATAGTTTGGTGTTCTGTGCTAAACGGCTTCTGGTCTGTCGGTTAATTTCAAATAATTTCTTTCTTTTTTTTTTCTTTGAAAAAAGGCAAAAATAAATAAATAATAAAGAAGAGAAAAAAACGTTATGAAAATAAAAAAGGAAAATACATAAAAACCATTTTACTTACATTTTCTTTTGATTTCGTTTTTCAAACACAATTTCATTAGCAGTGCTTAAGATTTCGGAAAGAGGATAGGAGGGCATCTATTTTTTTAATTGTGTATAATTTTAATACATTTTAAGTGCGTCTGTTGCCTTTCATTTGAAAAAAAAGGTTTTGCTACTAGTGTTTATAATTTGTTTATGATTTAATATCTTTGGCGCAGGTGTTTGATTTAAATTCAATTTTCTTTTCTACCTAGAGCTTTTTAACATTTTCCTGAGGTCTGCCATAATGTTTCTTAAAATGCAAAATCAGCAAATTTATTACAATATAATTCTTCCTTTTTCATTAAAGTACACTTCTGTTTATTTTTATTAAAGATAAATATTGAACACTTTCAATATTTTTTATTATAAAAAAATACTAGATTTTTTGACGCTTAAGCAGATATTATTAAATTGACCTTAATTGCTCTTTTTTAGCTTAAGTGCTTAGTGTTTTAAACACAATACTTTTAAATATTTCCTTAAACCAGTGCTGGGCATTCATCATATATATAAAATGACTTCTACTTTGTTCATCATTATTACAAAACTATTGAT
The DNA here is from genome assembly GCF_022045245.1 of Lucilia cuprina. NCBI lineage: Eukaryota > Metazoa > Arthropoda > Insecta > Diptera > Calliphoridae > Lucilia > Lucilia cuprina. The sequence goes on along the minus strand of NC_060953.1, from coordinate 47,927,554 downwards.
TATTAAACTATAGGAAAACACCAATCCTTCCAAGTGTTGTTATCTTAAACACCCGACAATTTTAAGTAGTTCCTTTCCTCTTCTTGGCTTAAGTGTTTGTTTTGTTCTCTGGCACAAGAACAATGTAAAATGTAGTTTTCATATCTTAACTATTAATTTCCGGCTTGTTTCAATAAAAACTATTTGTTCATTTATTTTTCAATTAATTATTGCTCATCAGCTTATATTTTTTTCCTTCTTTTATAAATCTTATCTTAAAATATGCGCAGATGAGGAAAAAATATTTAAGTTTATTGCTCTTTTTTTTTTCTTTACTCGCCTCCCTTCTTAACCCATTTTTATTTGGGCAAATATGCTTAAGAAGAAGATGAGAACATAAGAAGAGTAAAGCAAAAATGCTTTAAGTGGAAATTATGAAATATTTTTCTTAAAAGGAAAAAAAATACGAAATAGTTTACAACTGAGAGAAAAAAAACTTTATACTTAAGCTACATTTTTAATACTAAATAGTTAAATTTAATAAAATGCTGGGTAAATAAAAAAAATATAAACTTTTTTTAAACTTTACAAAAGGATACCAAAATAAGCTTAAGTAATCAGGAGAAACAAACAGAAGTTGAAAATTAATCATTCTATAAAAAATATAATTAATTAAAACGACCGAAAGGAAAAAACTTTAGAAATTAAAATACCAAAAGTGGTAAGATCTGAAATTAAACCACTCGAACCGTAACAGACTATGTTATTACAATCTAATAGACTAAAAGACTAGACTGTAGACTAGACTGTAGACTAGACTGTAGACTAGACTGTAGACTAGACTGTAGACTAGACTATATACTAGACTATAGATCATACAATAGACTAGACCGCGATTTAGCCTATAGTATAGGATGGACAATACTACATACTAGACTATAGCCTATAGTTCAAACTATAGACTAGACTATAGATTTTTGACTATAGTCTAGTTCATAGTCCTGTCTAGTCTACAAAGTATACTATAGACCAGACTACAAACTAACTATAAACTACCCTAAAGAGTAGACTATAAACTAGACTATAGACTACACCATAGACTAGACTATAGACTAGACTATAGACTAGACTAGACTATAGACTAGACTATAGACTAGACTATAGACTAGACTATAGACTAGACTATAGACTAGACTATAGA
>NC_060953.1:47916342-47926274 GCF_022045245.1 Lucilia cuprina | reverse complement strand
TCTGGACTATAGAATAGACTATAGTCCGGACTATAGAATAAACTATAGTCTGGACTATAGAATAGACTATAGTCTGGACTATAGAATAGACTATAGTATGGACTATAGAATAGACTATAGTCTATACTATAGAATAGACTATAGTATGGACTATAGTCTGGACTATAGAATAGACTATAGTCTGGACTATAGAATAAACTATAATCTGCTCTATAGAATAGAAAAAGTGTGGACTAAAGAATATAGTCTGGACTATAGAATATACTACAGTCTGGACTGTAGAATATATTATAGTCTGGGCTACAGAATAGACTGTACTTTGGACTATAGTCTAGTATGGACTTTAAAATAGACTATAGAATATACTGACTATAAAGTAGACTATAGTCTGGGCCTTAGAATAGACTATAGTCTGGACTATAAAGTTGGCTATAGTCTGTACTATAGAATAAAGTGAAATCTGTGTTATACAATAGACTATTGTCCGGTCGATAGAATCGACTATAGTTTAGATTTATTTTGGAACAGACTATAGTCTCGACAATAGAAACTACTTTAAATAATTAAAATTTGTGCTGGTAGCAGAATGTTGCTTGCAGTAATCCTATTTTAAAGTTGCAACAAAGCATCATTTACGTAATGTAACTCTACAAACCAAAAATAGATGAGCAAATGTATTAAATAAATTACTACTTAAGGTGGAAAAATTAAGTTTTTTTGAAATTACAATCATTTCAAATGGAAATAAATTAATGAACATACTTAAAATTTGCACTAAAGCACAGATTGATACATAGAAAATGTGCGACTGCAATATGTATAAAATAAAACAACTTGTTCGTATTAGACCAAATCGTTATTTATTTTTCGTACAAAAAAATTGCTTTCAATTTTGATTTTTTTGAAGAAAAAAGTTATTGAAACCAATTTTTTTTGTATTTTTTTTTAAAATGACACTTGTTTTTATCACAGTTTTATTATTTATTTACTTTCAGTGCTTTGAAAAAAGCAATCAGTTTTTTAAAATCAAACATTTTATTGTCAAAAAGTTTATTTTCTACTTATTTCAACAATACAATGCAATGGCTAAAAGCAATAACCAAACATATTTACTTAATGTCTGGTCAAAGGTCATCATCACAATGCCATGCAAAAGGGTTGACAAATGAAGGACAAGTGATTGTGTTTCAGCTTGCTTATGCTTGCCAGAACTTTTCTGAATTTGCCTCTGTGTTTGTTTAACCACAGACTGTTTGATGGTCTGTTAATTATCCTGATACTTAAACTTTATAAACTGTGTTCTTGTTTTTTGTCATTTTGCAATATAAATGTTGTTTCTCTGAGAGAATAATTAGTGGTTTATTTGAACATTCTGTAATTGTGTGTGATTTTTAGGCGAAAGCCCATTATGCTTTTAAAAGTATTTTTAAAAATTCAAGCCTTTTTTTACTTGGACTATAATGTTGTTTGATAAAGTTAAAGTTAGATTTGAAAAAAAGAGGATATCAAATATTTGATGATGGGTTGTTTTAAAAAAAAAATGTGTTGGCATATGAAAAAAATGGTGTGAGGGTTGTGGAAGCTGCATTTGTATTTTTTAGAGAATATACAAAAAAAAATTACAAAATTTAATTTAAACTGTGGTGGGTGGACTATAGTCTGGACTATAGTCTGGACTATAGAATAGACTATAGTCTGGACTATAGAATTGACTATTGTCTGGACTATAGAATAGACTATAGTCTGTACTATAGAATAGACTTTAGTCTGAACTATAGAATAGACTATAGTCTGGACTATAGTCTGGACTATAGTCTGGACTATAGAATAGACTATAGTGTGGACTATAGAATAGACTTTAGTCTGAATTATAGAATAGACTATAGTCTGGACTATAGAATAGACTATAATCTGGACTATAGAATAGACTATAGTCTGGACTATAGAATAGACTATAGTCTCGACTATAGAATAGACTATAGAATAGACTATAGTCTGGATTATAGAAGAGACTATAGTCTGGACTATAGAATAGACTATAGTCTGGACTATAGAATAGACTATAGTCTGGACTATATGATAGACTATAGTCTGGACTATAGAATAGACTATAGTCTGGACTATATGATAGACTATAGTCTGGACTATATGATAGACTATAGTCTGGACTATATGATAGACTATAGTCTGGACTATAGAATAAACTATAGTCTGGACTATAGAATAGACTATAGTCTGGACTACAGAATGGACTATTGAATAGACTATAGTCTAGTGTATAGAATGGACTATATACAATGTGTTTCTTCCAATTTAGTCTACTATCTATGCCATTGTGCAGTACAATTGTGTTTATTGCAGCAATTAGTTTAATTGTATTGACTTCTTTTTGTGTCATTGTATTGCAATATTACTTTGATATTGTTGGGGTATTGGTATTTATTTGTTCTTTTAACATTAATTAAAAAGCAAAAAAACACTCTGAACTTAACTTAATAATATAAATACTAGTATGTATTTGCATTCATGGTCATGGGTTTCTATGACTTTTTTTGCTTAAGTTTTTCTTTAAAACTAATTTGTTCTTTATTTGCGTTGTGTTTTGTTTGTTGTGGTTTTTGTACGATATTAATTTTATTTAAGATTAAAAATTAAAATGTTTATGTTTTTTATTTTATTGTACGATATAAAGTTTTTTGTACGTTTGTCGTTAGTTTTTGTATACATTTAAAGTTATTTTTGCTCCAAACAATGACCATGTTTTCAATTTCAACAAAACAATCTTTATATGGTGATGGCTGTTTTAAAAATCTGGTTATTGGTTATTTTGTCATAATGACAAAATGTGTGAAATGAAGTAAAAATAAAATAATATTTGTTAGAAGAAGTGTAAAAAACAGGTAGATGTTGGAAGTTTAAGATTTATTCTCAATATTTTTTTTTAATTCTTTTTTTGATAAATTTTTTCTTTATAGAAGATTTTCGATAATTTGTTTCTTTATAGAAAATTCTCGATAAAAAGTTTTTTTTAGAAAATTTTTGATTAATTTTAATTTTATAGAAATTTTTCGAATAAATTAAAATTTTCGATTATTTTGTTAAAAAAAATTGCATACATTTTTTTATATAGTAAATTATCGATAAATTTTCTTAATATAGAAGAAAGTTATCGATAAATTTTCTATTTACATCTAAGATTTTCGTTAAATTTTCTTTTTGTATAGAAAACGAGAAGTTTTCCTTTTTTATAGAAAATTGTCGATAAATGCCATTCTTTATAGAAAGTTATCGATAAATTTCCTTTTTATACAGAAAATATTTTCGATAAACTTTCTTTTTATAAAATGTTATCGATAATTTTTTTATAAAGAAAACTCTCAATAAATTTTCCTTTTATATAGAAAATTATCGTTAAATTTCCTTATTTATAGAAATTTATCGATGATTTTTTTAATATAGAAAATTTATGATAAGATTCCTTCTTTATTTAAATTTATCGATAAATTTTCTATTTATATCTTAAGTTTTCGATAAATGTTCTTTTTGTATAGAAAACAATAGAAAAGTTTTCTTTTTTATAGAAAATTATCGATAAATGTAATTATTTATAGAAAGTTATCGATAAAATTTCTTTATATGTAGAAAATTTTCAATAAATTTTCCTTTTTTTTGAAAATTATTGATAAATCGTTATTTATATAATATATTTTTATTTTATATAAAAAAACAATCGATAAAGTTTTTTTAAGAAGAAAATTCTCGAAAAATTTTAATTTTATATGGAAATTTATCTTTTTATAGAAAGTTATCGATAAATTTTCTACTTATGTAGAAAACTTTCAATAAATTTTCTTTCTACGATGATGATATGATGATATCAAAAATTATCAGTAAATTTTAATTTTATATATAAAACAATCGACAAACTTTCCTTTTATATAAAAAAACTATCGATTCATTTTTCTTTTGTATAGAAAATTAACGATTAATTTCCTTATTTTCGGAAAAAGTTGTCGATAAGTTTTCGATTTATATTTTTCTTTTTATATAAAAAAAAACAATCGATAATTAAATGTTGAAAAATATTAATTGTTTATAGAAAATTTTCTTTAAATTTCCTTATTTATAGAATGTTATCGATAAATTTATTGATTAATTTTCTTTTTACATGAAAACTTATCGATAAATTTTCTTTTTATGTAAAAAATAAATAATTTCTCTATTTATAGAATTTTTTTTATAAACAAGTAAGAAATTAAAGTCGGGCGAGGCCGTCCATATAATACCCTACACCCGTTACTAAAAGTAAAATGTAATTAAGTTTTCATAATAAAACGTTTAAGTTAAATTGTACCTTTCCTCACCCCCCGGGGGTATGTTACCTTGGTGAAGCCTCCAATCCCAGGGTATAAAGAGGTGGTCAATACCTCTAGTCTGGCCGGGACTAAAAAATTGGTTACAGTCTACTGTTTGGCTTAGTCCTTGCAAAGATTGAAAGAGTTCAGATCGCATAATCTGGTACTACGGGTGGCAAGTTGCCCGCAGGACTATGTCCTGGCTGGTCAGTTGGTTGAGGTTCCTTCGGGATCCATGTAATGGCTTTGGTTTAAAACCAAATTCGAGGGGAGAGTAAGTGGCGGTTAAAAGACTGATGTAAGAAAAAATCAATATTTCGGTGCTGTTGCCGAGAACAACAGATACCCCACAGAGAAGTGGCTGAGGGACTAAGCATTGGAAATGAGTTGGTATTAATTGTATATGGTGCGTGATGAATGTGAGGTTCGGCGGGCCTTACCCCACCCGTCTACCTAATGAATGTGTCGTATGAATGAGATGTGTGCTGGGTTGAATGATGATGATGGATGAAAGGTATCATATGCATATGATACCATTGAATTTTCCTTTCTTGACCAGATATGTTCAGGTGTATGGGGGCTAGGTATTTCACCTAGCCCCCATCTTAACCATTTTCAATAGGTTTCGTCTAGGCTACGCTAGTTTCGTGTAAAATATTTATAACTCAATTTATTATTTTTTCTTAAAGAAATCTTTAAACAACATTCCAAAAAATTCTTAATCTCAAACAAACTAAAGAAACAGTTATTTCCGCCCCTTTAACTTAATTTATTTGTACTGCCACAAACATTATTTTATTAAGAAAATTTACGAACAATACAAAGTTGTTGAAAAATTTACGTTTTTTTCTAGATTTTAAGTGATTGATTTAATGAACAATTTTTATTGAAGTTTATATGTTTTCAAAGTAAATATTTAACTTGACCGGTTTATTAAAAAAAATAAAAAATACACACACATTTTGTTTTTTTCTTGTAGTTGTTGCTATTACTGGCAGTATTTTTGAGTTTTCCTTTTAATGCAACCGGGAGCAGTAACCTGGATATTAGTGTGTGTGGATAGGGAAGTGAGGAAAACGGGCATTATGTGAGATTTCTCTTAGTTTACAGATACTGTTTAAATAGTTCATATATTTGAAAATAATCACAAACTAAAGTTGAAAATAGATTTTTAATGCCGGTTTTAAATTCCACTCACTTGAGTTATCTATACTTCCCCTAAACGTGCTAAATAAACCCGTTTGCTTTGTAAGTTTTTCTTATATTTCTTTTATTTTTTCCTTAACATTTCTGCAGTTTGTATTTTTAACGAAAGTGCAAGTGGATTTTACTCGTAATTGTTGTCTATGAGCTCATACATGCTCGTGTCTCAACATTTTGAAAGTTACTAAAATAGCAAAAACAAACAAAACAAAGAATTATTAAGTTCACATGTTATTGTTGGCAGTTAAGGCAAGTGATGTACACTACAAAGAATATAAAAAAAAAATAATTTTTTCAAGAATTTTTGAGAAAATTTTATTTTTATGGAGAATTTTAAAAAATAGAAAAATTGTGCTTTAAAAAAGTACCAAACAATGTACCCAAATTTGATCCTATAATTGCTTTAGTACCCGAATTCCAAAATGATATACCAATAGCTTATTTTGTGTGAGTAAATAAACAATTTTTTTAAAAGGTTATAAAAATTGGCTTAATAAGTTTAAACGAAATTAAATTTTTCTTTTTTCCCTATTTGGCACTTTTTTCATTCCCAAAATAATAGATAATATTTTGTTGAAATAAATATTACAGAGTTATTCCATATAAGAGGTATATCTAATAAGAATACATAAATAAATTAAAAGTTTTCTTAATGGTCTACAAAAAGGACAGTTTCTCCCTTTTACGCTCAAAAAGGACAGAATTAAAAAAAATGTACTAAACAGGTGTCCTATAATTTTGAAAGATTTGTCCAATATATTTACAATTCATTTTTATGTTTATTAGTTAAAAAGTTATAAAGGCCTCAAAAAGGTACCAAAATCACTTTTGTTACACATTTTCACCCCTTAAAATTAGGAATTTCGAAAACGTACCAGACACCAATCTAAACTCTTTAAGAGAAGTAGTAAATGCAATTACAATTTTTCTTATATTACTAATACTATGTAAGATAATCAAGAAAACCTGTTTTACCCTTTTTTACCCCCAAATATACAAATATCTAAAAATCCCTCCTTACTGGGTCTATATATCCAAAAGGACATCTATTGTCAAAATTCTATTTCATGATTCTAGGATTAAACTTTTGAGCTGTGCTTTGATGAATCAGTTAGTCGGTGGTAAAACGATTTTCGAACCAAATCTCTTTTTTTTAGAAAATTGCCGAGAAAATTCTCTTTTTATACCAAATTTTCCAGAAAATTCTTTACAAAAAATTGTCTTCTTTTTAGAAAATTTAAGAGAAAAGTATTCATTTAGTCTATTCATTTTAGAAAAGTTTTTGAGAAAAGTATCTTCTTTTTAAAAGTCTTCTATAAAATATTTTTGAGAAGAATCTCATTTTATAGAAAATTCTTTTTATTTTAATTTTCGAGTGAATTGCCTTTTTTTAGAGTGTTTCGAGAAAAGTCTCCTTTTATAGAAATATTTCGAGAAAATTCTATTTTTTTAAATTGTTCTACAAAATTTTCTTTTTTTTAGAAATTTTTCAACAAAATTTTCTTTTTTAGAAACTTTTCGATTAAATTCTACTTTTTTATAAAATTTTCGATAAAATGCTCTTTTTTTAGAAAATTTTCGATAAAAATCTCTTTGTTTTTAGGAAATGTTTGATAAAATTCTCTTCTTTTTGAACATTTTTGATAATTTTTTTTTTAGAAAATTTTCGAGAAAATTCCCTTTAAAAAAATTTCGCAAAAAAGTCCTTATTTTAGAAATTTTTTCTTAAAAAGTCTCTTCTTCTTAGAAAATTTCTGAGAAAATATTTTTTTAAGAAAAAATTTCGAGAAAAATCTCTTTTATAGAAAATTTTCTAGAAAATTCTATTTTTTAATTTTTAAGAAAATTGTTTTTTCTTGGAAAATTGAAAAAAATGTCCTCTTTTTTTTAGAAATCGTTCTCTTTTTTAGAAAAATTTCGATTAAATTCTCTATTTTTAAAAAATTTTCCTCTTTTATTTTTAAGAAAATTTTGCAGAAAATAATTATTATTTTTAAATTTTAGATAAAATTCTTCTATTTTTTGAAAATTTGCTTTAAAATTCTATACTTTTTAGAAAATTTTCGATAAAATTCTCTTTTTTAGAAAATTATCTATAAAATTCTCTTTTTTTAGAAAATTTTCTATAAATTTTTTTTTTTTTTTTTAGATACAAAATTTTCGATAAAATTATCTTTTTTTAGAAAATGTTCCATAAAATTCTCTTTTTTTTTAGAAAGCTGTTTTTTTAGAAATTTTTGCAAGAAATAATTCTTATTTTTAAATTTTCAATAAAATTCTCTTATTTTTTAGAAAATTTTCGATAAAATTCTCATTTTTTAGAAAATTTTAAACAAAATTTTCTTTTTGAAAAAATTTCCCATAAAATTCTCTTTTTTAGAAAATTTCCGATAAAATTCTCTTTTTTAGAAAATTTTCGATAAAATTCTTTTTTTTTTTAGAAAATTTTCGAAAAAAATTCTCTTTTCATAGAAAGTTTTCGATAAAATTCTCTTTTTATAGAAAGTTTCGATAAAATTCTCTTTTCATAGAAAGTTTTCGATAAAATTCTCTTTTTATAGAAAGTTTCGATAAAATTCTCTTTTTTTAGAAAAATTTTCAATGAAATTCTCTTTTTCTAAAAATTTTTTGATAAAATTCTAATTTTTTAGAAAAATTTTCATAATTTTTTTTTAAATTTCCGATAAAATTCTCATTTTTTATAAAATGTTCGATAGATAAATTTTTCTTTAATTTGCTATAAAATCTTATTTTCTTTTAGAAAATTTTTTAAAAAAATTACTTTTTTTAATTTTCGACAAAATTTTCTTTTTAAAGAAAAATTTTGATAAAATTCTTTTTTTTTTGTAATTTTTCAATAAAATTCTATCTTTTAATAGAAACTTTCCAAAAAAATTATTATTCTGTACAAAATTTACTATAAAATTCTCTTTTTTTAAATTTTAAGGGAAAATTCTTTTTTTTAGAAATTTTCGACAAAATTTCCTTTTAAAAAAAATTCAAAGAAATTATCTTTTTGTATAAAATTTTGCAAAGATATTAACTTTTTAAAGATATTTTTTAAATATTCTATTTTCTATTCAGGAAAACATTTCTTAAGACAAAATTTAAAATCAAAACTAGTAGGGTGATGCTTAACAAATTCATAACTTTAAACACAATTCCTTTTCCTTTTAACTTGCAAAAATAGTTTCACGTTTGGTTTTTTCTTTTGTTTTTCTTCTCTTTATATAAACTTTTTTTCTGAATTTTTTCTCGCAGTAATAGTTTATATTTTGTATTTGTTTTATTTTTCCTTCTGGTAAAAAGTAGTTGTTATGTTTGTAGTATATTCACTTACTACTGGTACTGACTACTTGCTGCCGCGTATGTAGTTTGCTGCGGGCTGGTATTTGGCTGACTTGGCTTTGGCTGGTATGACTGCTGCTGCTGTTAGTTGCTGATTGGTAATTTTTTTAAACCAGTTTTATGGTCGATTTGTGGTTATTTGTTTTAAATTTTTTTGTTTTTTTTTTTTTTTATTTTTAGCCTTTTAGTAATTACTACTTTTTATATACATATAGATTATTTTTTCTATTTTGTGTTTTTTTCTGCATACTTTGGTCTTCACTATTTTAAAGTTGCAATTCAATGACATGCACTTATTATTTCTATACACTGATCATGATTATTATGATGATGTTGGACAAAAATAAAATTGTATTTAAATGGCAATTGGTATTTGAGTATGAAGAGGGAGAAGTATATTTAAAGAAAATAGTTGTGATAGAAAATGTCATAAAGTGTTTAAATAATATGCATTTTTGTTTGAAATGTTTTTGATGGTACACTGCTGATATCGACATAACTTATAATTTTAAAAATAAAGATTATATATTTTTTAGATTATGGGAATAATGGGGATAAAGTATACATTTAAATTACCTGTATGTTGTAGTAAAATATTATGGAATTATACAAATATATGAACAAAATTACCTGGAAATAGAACGAAAAAAATAAATTTATTATTTTTAAGTTATCGGCAGGATATTTATTTTAAAAGTAATAAATAAGTAATGAAATTTTTTAAAAATAATTCGAAGATAAAAACATAGAAAATTCTCTTTTTAAAAAAAATTCGAGAAAATTCTCTTCTTTTTATAGAAAATTTTCGAGAAAATATTTTTTTCTTTTTATTAAAAAATTTTGGACAAAATTCTCTTCGTTTTATAGAAAATTTTCGATTTTTATAAATAAAATTTGAGAAAATTCTCTTCTTTTTATAGAAAATTCTCTTCTTTTTATAGAAAATTTTCGAGAAAATTCTCTTCTTTTTATAGAAAATTTTCGAGAAAATTCTCTTCTTTTTATAGAAAATTTTCGAGAAAATTC
>NC_060953.1:47887181-47916242 GCF_022045245.1 Lucilia cuprina | reverse complement strand
TATAGTCTATTCTATAGTCCAGACTATAGTCTATTCTATAGTCCAGACTATAGTCTATTCTATAGTCCAGACTATAGTCTGTTCTATAGTCCAGACTATAGTCTATTCAATAGTCCAGACTATAGTCTATTCTATAGTCCAGACTTTAGTCTATTCTATAGTCCAGACTATAGTCTATTTTATAGTCCAGACTATAGCTTATTCAATAGTCCACACAATAGTCTATTTTTTAGACCAGACTATAATATATTTTATAGACTAGACTATATTTTTCTATAGTACAGACTATAGATTTGTTAGTAGTCCATTCTATAATCCAGACTAGAGTCTTCTTTATAGTCCATATATACATATGTATAAAGTTTACACAGTTAAGGGAAACCTATGGAAAAATAGTGGAATAGTAATAGCTACGAATTCTAAATGTATTATAGGGAAAACGTCTATTCACCGTCAGCTTAACACAACAAATACACATAATGTTCAAGTAGGATATACATTTATACATTTTAAGATATAACATGAGTTTATCGCACAGTATCTGTTTTTCGTGGCGAGTGTATGGGTTTTTGTGGTAAATTTCATACATTCAGTTATATTCTTCTTACATTCATACCTTGTTTTTCGGTCGTTCATTCATTTATTTATTTGCCATCTCCAATATCCTCTCAATAGTATTTGTTGGGACAGGAATAGAAGTCGTCAGTTTCCGCTTGCTCCTTTTCTGTGGGATTTCAATTCGTTTATTTTCTATTTTAGTGCCTTGGAAATTGCATTCCCAGTTTGTTATTGGGAATTCTCATTTGTGGGTTTCTGTTGAAGTTTTATTTTATGCTCTCATCTCAGCTTTAGTTTGCAGCTGAAGAATTTATTTGAAAAACAAGCTGGAAAAAATACAACAATATGAAATGTTTTCCACTGGTTTAATTGTATGTAGTTTTAGTTGGTGGTTACATGTTGTGAGTAGTCTGTTTTTCGGTTTTGTGTTTCTTCTTCATGTACATGCATACATACATATATGTATGTATACGCTTCTAAATGTTATGAGTAAACAATTTTAGCAAGAAATATTCATACTTTTTTATTTACTCATATTTGAAAAAAAAGAAAAACATAATAAGGAAATATGAAATGTAATTATTTGATGCAATTATACAATTATTTTGCGAATATGTGAACGCAAAAAAGCTCCGAAAAAATAAAGCATAATAACCCAGAAATAAAACTTTTTTTATGGAATAGAATGCAGATTATGTAACAAAATTATATTAACAGTGCTTAAATGGAAAGGTTAGTAAAGACTCTTGTGCGGTCTAATATAATAGACTTTAGTCTAGACTATAGTCTAGTCTATAGTCAAGTCTATAGTCTCGTCTATAGTCTAGTTTATAGTATAGACTATAGTCTAGACTAGTCTATAGTCTAGTCTATAGTTTAGTCTATAGTCTAGTCTATAGTCTAGTCTATAGTCTAGTCTATAGTCTTGTCTATAGTCTAGTCTAAAGTCTAGTCTATAGTCTAGTCTATAGTCTAGTCTATAGTCTAGTCTATAGTCTAGTCTATAGTCTAGTCTATAGTCTAGTCTATAGTCTAGTCTATAGTCTAGTCTATAGTCTAGTCTATAGTCTAGTCTATAGTCTAGTCTATAGTCTAGTCTATAGTCTAGTCTATAGTCTAGTCTATAGTCTAGTCTATAGTCTAGTCTATAGTCTAGTCTATAGTCTAGTCTATAGTCTAGTCTATAGTCTAGTCTATAGTCTAAAATCTAAAATTTCAATCTTCTGAATTTGTTTGTTTATTTAAAAACTGTGATTTCTGTTTTTGCACAAATGTAATTAAAATTTTTTTATCTCAAAAATCTAGGTAACTCTCAAAGCCCATTAGTAGTCAAAAAACCTATTGTTTATTTCTGCAACAAAGACAATGTTTGTATAATATAAATGTATATTTTGAAGTGGTGTATTATTATACACACTACAGTTCGAAAATCTAAACTTTTTAGGCAATCGAGATACCCTGCAGGTTACTACTTAATATTTTTGATCTCCGGTTCTACCACTCCCTTAATATTGTGAAGATAAATAAATTGCTGAATTTGTACTCTGATAACTTTGTATACCATGAGTACTACGTTTAAGTGTTTTTTTTTTTTACTAAGGATTAAAAAAAACAAAAATGAGTACTGTGTTTTACTATATTGAACTACTGGGCTATTCATTCTAATAAGACTTAAGGCATAAATTACATAACAACACCACCATTGTTTTTATGTTTAAGTACAAGCATCCACTACTAATGCATCGGATTTCAGGTGCACGCTCCATAGCCCTTTTTGTAGCATATAAATATGAAAATGATGCAAGGATTAAACTGTAAGCTTAAGTTCACATAAGTTCAAATTGTTAAGTTACTGTTGAAATATTTGCCAACAACGAACAATAGCATAATAAGTAAGAAACATTATGTGGAAATGATCGACTATATAATATTCTCTCAAAGATAAAAGTACAATTAATATCATATAATTATAATTTTGCCTGTACTGGAGTCTAGTCTATAGTCTAGTCTATAGTCTAGTCTATAGTCTAGTCTATAGTCTAGTCTATAGTCTAGTCTATAGTCTAGTCTATAGTCTAGTCTATAGTCTAGTCTATAGTCTAGTCTATAGTCTAGTCTATAGTCTAGTCTATAGTCTAGTCTATAGTCTAGTCTATAGTCTAGTCTATAGTCTAGTCTATAGTCTAGTCTATAGTCTAGTCTATAGTCCCGTCTATAGTCTAGTCTATAGTCTAGTCAATGTTAAACTTGTTTAAGAACTTAATGTAAAATTGGATTAAATTTTGGAGCAAAATTCTGCATACAGTGTTGAATTTTCTACACCTTATCTTCATCTACTTATCGCTCATTGACTACAAGACTGATGTAATTCACAAAAATGCGTTTAAAAAAAATATAAATCTCTCGCCGATATGAACGACTTTAGTATCAGACATGTTTTGTAGATAAACCGTATTTTGGATTATGTCAATCTCTAAGTAAATGAGCGATATATATTTAAGTTTTCTAATAAAAACATTCGTTTAGATTAAGCTTTAATTGGAAATGATGTTTTAAGTACAAAGTAACATGTTTCTACACTCCACAGCAATTAATTAATTGTTTATTTTTACTCCTGCTATATTTACTTAACTTAAACGTTACAAAAGTCAATAATTTTGTATTTCTTTTATATGAATTCAAATGAAAAATATATATTAATTGTATCGTTTAATCTAAGAAGAATGGGGTTGTAGATTTACAAAATATTTTATTCATTTCCTTAAATTTTTTTTTACTATTAATTACTTATGTAAATATAAATACTAGTCTTAATGGTTTAATATGTTTAGCACCTTAATGTTTCTTCTTTATAAATTGAAATTGTATAGAAATAATTTATTAATGTAATAAATTAACTAAAATGTTGTTTGTAAAGGAAAAAAATCTTACACTTTCTATTAGATTTGTATGGTATTAGATAGGCTTTTTATGTACAGAAACTTCGTTTAATACAAGCCTAATATAATTTGAAAATAAAATCTTGAAGAAATCACTTTACTAAGTGCTAGCGAATAAACTAATCTCTAGTAATGCACTAATGGGATTTTGAAGCTTTAAAATCTCCTTTTTAATATTCACCACAAACATTAGCAAATACATAAGATAACTATACGATAACTTCTTATAATTCAAAGAAAATAATAAATTATTTTACACGGAACCAGTTCAATTTACAAAAGGAATTTTCCTTGAAACAAAACGGAATTTAAAATGAATTCATAAAAGTATTTTGCGTGTGAATATGCGAAACTAGTGGGAGGCAGCCGTGCATGTATGTGTGTGTGTTACACTCTTATACATATGAGTTTTATTTTTAATTCCTTTTTTGTCTGTTAATAAACATTCAAATCCTAAATTGGTTATAGATTTTCAGATTGCATGATTGCGTGCTCGTATATGAAGCTTAATATAGTTGTAGGTTTGAATTGTATACGAAATCTGTATTGAAATTTATTTCTTTAATGTTTTTGTGGTAAATTTTCTTAATAAATAGCAAAAACCATACACGAGCCCAATGAAAAGTATGTAATTCTTTTTAGGCATTTATTTTATTTAAGGATTTTAATTCATTTTAGGTTTCTTCCTCTTACTATGTTTACATACTTTGGGCTCCACATGCTTAATTTCATAATTCTATGTTCAATATTAAAGAAAATTCAAAAAGTACATTTTGCATAAGAAAAAAGTACCAAAAGTCTTATATGTTTTCATGCTCTACATGCTTAATTGTATGTTTTTAGGTTTAGTATTATAGAAAATTAAAAAAAGTACTTTTTGCAGAAGGAAAATGTACCAAAATGTTTTATTTTATAAGTTTTCACTTACTCCGGGCTATAAATGCTTAATTTCATGTTTCTATGTTCAGTATTATAGAAAATTCAAAAAGTACCATTTAAACGAAAAAAAAATACTCTTTTTCATATGTTCTAACTTACTTCAGGTTCAATACTATAGAATATAGAAAAAGTACCTTTTGTAGTTTGTAAAAGTATAAAAAAGTGTCATTTTATAAAAATTAAAAAATTTATATGTTTTTAACTTACTCCAGGCTATACATGGCTTTTTCATAACTTTATGTTCAATATTATAAAAATTTTAAAAAATACTTTTTAAAGATCGAAAAAGTACCAAAAAGTCCCATTTAATAAAAAAAAAATACCTTTTTTAAACCGAAAAACTATTAAAAAAACTATTTTTTTTCTCTTAATACGAACTTTCACAAAATTTCTATAATTTTTTTTAAATCGATTTCCGATTTGGATAAAGTTTTTTATTACCTGGATAAAGTTTTTTTTATCATAAAGTTTATCCGGATATAGTTTTTCTGTCAAAAAGTTTATTCTTTTAAAGTGTTTCTATTTTAATTGAATAGAGTTTTTCTATTACAAAAATTATCCGTGTAAAGATTTCTACCAAAAAGTTCAGCCGGATAAAGTTTGTCTATCAAAATGTTTATCTGGATAAAATATTTCTATCAACAAGTTCTTCTATTTAAAGTTATTTTGTCAAAAAGTTTATTCGCTTAAAGTTTTTTTTATCAATAAGTTTATTCCGATTAACTTTTTTTTTAAAAAAAGTTTATCCAGATAAAGTTTTCTATAAAAAAGTTTATCCGGATAAAGTTTTTCTAATAAAATTTGTAACCTGGTAAAGATTTCTATCAAATAGTTTATACGAATAATGTTTATCTGGATAAAGTTTATCTAAATAAAGTTTTTCTACAAAAGAGTCTTTTGGATAAAGTTTTTTTTTATCAACAAATTTATCTGGATGAAGTATTTTTTTCAAAAAGTTTATCCGGATTAGGTTTTTTAATTGAAGAGTTTATCCAGATAAATTTTTCTATCAAAAAGTTTATACCGATTACGTTTTTCTATAAATAAGTTTCCCCGGATAAAGTTTTTTATATAGAAATGTTTATGGGCCATTGGTTTTTTTGTTCAATAAACTTTTTTGTAAGAAAAAGTTTGTCCGGATAAAGATTTCTATGGAAAAAGTTTTTTTATAGAAAAGTTTATCCGGTTATATTTTATACAAATAATATTTTCTAAATAAAGTTTTTGGTTTTTCTGGATAATGTTTTTCTATGAAAGATTAGCCGAATAAACTCTTATACAAATGTTTATCCGGAGAAAGTTTTTCTTATTGAAAAGTTTATCAAGTTGATAATTTTCTATAGAAATGTTTATCCGGATAACGTTTTGCTGTTTGCTATTATATCCATAAAAGTTTCTCTATTTCTAAAGTATTGAATTTGATTCTAGAATAGTTTATCCAGTTAAAAATATTATTGAAAGTTTGACCTGGATAAAGATTTTATCCATTAAATTGTATAAGCGTAAAGTGTTCCTATAAAATAAGTTTATCCGGATGAGTTCTTAGAAAAGTTTAAAAAATGTTTAGTTTTTCTATAAAAAACTTTTGTCTTTTAAAGTTTTACTAAAGAAAAGTTCAACCAGTTAAAGTGATTCTATAGAAAAATTCGTATTAATACATTTTATTTTAATAAAAATGTATCCGCATAAAGTGTTTCAATAGAAAAGTTTGTTCGAATAAAGCTTTTCCTTACGGAAGTTTATCTGAGAGAAGATTTCTTGTAGAAAAGTTTGTTCGGATAAGTTTATTTGAAATGTTTATACGGAGGTTTTTCTATAGATTAGTTTATTCAGATAAAGTTTTTCTATAGAAAATGTATACACAACAAGCTTTTCTATAGAAAAGTTTATATCGCTAATAATATTCCTAAGACACAATTATACTTATAAGGTTAAAGCCGTTCCATAAAGCTTTCTTCGGATAAGGTTTTTTATTGAGATTTTCTTTAGAAAATGTTATCCCGGATGAAGTTCTCTAATGGAAATTTTTATCCAGATTAAATTTTCCTATAATTTTATTTTCTACATTTTTTCACTTTAATTTAACACTTTTCTTTAAAAATTTTATATTCTCGAAAATATAAAAAAAAAACATTTAAGATCTTTTTTTTTTTTTAAATTAGGCCACATTAACTTCTAAAGCTTCCTCTGACACGTGTATAAATATTGCATTTATATTAAAGAAAATCAAAAATAAAAACATAAGGGTGGCACCAAAGAAATTTTCTCTTAAAACAACTGGATCCAATAACAATTGTTGAAAGAAAATAAAAAAATAACAAATTGCCGAAAAAACGTTAGTCCTTTTAGTTTAGAAACTGTGAATATCATTTTCATGCGCTAGCCTAATAAACATGCTTTTATTTTCAAGTGATATGTACACTTATATGAGTACATTAATTTTAAAATTAATTACATTGCTTAAGTAGAATATGATGAAATTTTCTTTTGTATATTTGTATTAAAAGGATTTTATGCGTTAACGTTACATAATCCTGCCTAAAACAACAAATGTATCTTTACACCTTGTAATTTGATACAAACAAACAAACTCAATCTTCCTACATATCCCAGCTCAATACTACCCATCTCTGATTTTGCTTCCTCACATATACATACATACTTACTAGCATATACATATATACAGTGGTTTTTTGGAATAAAAAGGATATAAGATACTTAGTACTTAATGAAAATACAATTTGGTTGCTATTAACCTTGACTTTTTATTGTTTGTTTGTTCTTTTTTTGGCGAAGGGGGCTATTTATTTAAATAAAATGTATTTGCGTATTTGCACTCGTGTAAAACATTTATCAGCGGGCTTTAAGTGGTTTGATTGACTTGAAAAATGTAGTGATATAGTTAATATAAATGAAATGTTTTTCATTAAAATCATTATTATCAATTGGTGTTGTTTACTAAGATTAAGTTTTTTGTATAGGAAAGTTTATACGAATATGGTTTTTCTATGAAATAGTTTTTTCAGATGAAGTCCATTTGAATGAATTGTTTCTATCGTAGATGAATAGGTAGGCAGGTATATAGATAGAAAGGTAGATAGATAGAAAGGTAGATAGATAGATAGATAGATAGATAGATAGATAGATAGATAGATAGATAGATAGATAGATAGATAGACAGATAGATAGATAGATAGATAGATAGATAGATAGATAGATAGATAGATAGATAGATAGATAGATAGATAGATAGATAGATGGATAGATAGATAGATAGATAGATAGATAGATAGATAGATAGATAGATAGATAGATAGATAGATAGATAGATAGATAGTCAAATAGATTTGTTATTACGTATAATATACTCTTTTTAAATCTTTCTTATATAAAAGCTCTTAGAATAATGTTTCCCCACAGAAAAGTCGAATTAATATTTCTCATAGAAAAGCCTAAACCATTCATATTTTAAAATTTAATAAACAGTAAATAACTACGATGATGTGTTAGTTTTTGATTGTATTTTTTTTAATTAATGGCCATTGATCTATAATTATTATTTTTATATCAATTTAAATAAAAATTTATTTAATAAAAAAAAACTTGTGAGTAGAGTATAAATGGCATAAAGACAAAAGCTATTGTTTTATGTGTTAATTTAATTTCATATAAACTATTTTATTCATTTAAAGTTGTTTTTTTTTTTGCCAAATTATACACATTGTGCTAATGCCATAAATAATAGAAGGATATGGTCAAAATATTTAAATAAATTTGATAATAAATAGAAGAAAATATATATTTTAATTATAAATAAAATTTTTCTATTGTTTTAAAGTGTAATAATGGCAAAGTTAATTAAACTTTGTCAGAGTTGAATAAAAGAGTTATTAAATCAATTTATTTGTATAATCAAATAACATTTAATTTAATTATTCTCTAAAGTTGGTGTGACTAAAAGTTAAGTGCATGTAGTTGGTTGATATCGTATGTCGATTTAAATTCAATCTATTTAGTTTTTCTTTTTTCGAAATCCTTTATGTAACAAAAAAAAAACTTTAGGGAAATCGTACACACATCCCCATGTCTTTACCTCTGATATGGGTATTTATTCAAATAATAAATACAAGTGCAAACTCATTGGTAGCGGAGCAAAGCAAATCAATTGAACTTATTTTATTCAGTCATTGCCTAATTAAACAAGATGCCCATTACTTCTTTCCCCATAAAAAGGAAAATCTTTCATTTAATTTTATTTATTAACTTAATGAAAATTCATAAATAATTAATAAAAATTTCAACGACAACAATTGAGCACAAGTATTAAAATACAACTGAAAAAAAAATAAACTTAAAGATAAAAAAAGCTGCAAAAAATGCAAACGGTGAAAAAAAAACGAAATGGTAATAATTTCCATAGGAATTGAATTATTCATGAGTTCTTTTAAAGACAATAATATGAACAAAGAAAATGTATACACAGACAAACCTACACACACATACATATATATAAATACTTAAATAATTGTAATTTTATTATTTAACAACACTAATAAATGCAAACGAAGGAAGAAAAGTATAAAAAGAGTAAAAATTTAAGGAAAAATAAGTTGTTTTTGCTCCCCCTTGTCCGATGAAGGGTGACAAGAATTGAAAATTATTTATGTCAAATTTCAGCTAAAAACGCCGATTCTTATTGTATAAAATTATTTAAGAGAATTTGTTTATTCTTGAAAATGATTCTGAGCCGATTGGTATACTTTAAGGTTGGTATAGGACCAATATTATTGTGCGTTACAAACATCAGCACAAACCCAATATACCCTCCCCACTAAAGTGGTGTAGGGTATAAAAACAGGCGAAATCTGTGATCCTACTAAAAACCGATATTTTGTGTGAAAATGTAAAAGTCTGTTTTTCTCGAAAACTTTAAGAGATACAGAAAAAACAAGTAACTTTGATCACTTTTACTTCCCATCAAAAACCGATATTTTGAGGTAAAACTTAAAAGACTGTTTTTCTCGAAAACCATAAGAAATACAGTCAAAACAAGCGAAATCTATGATCACTTTTATTTCTTGCTAAAAACCGAAAATTTCTGTGAAAATATAAAAGCCCGTTTTCCCCGAAAACTATTAGAGATAGAGCAAACACAAACGAAATCTGTGATCTCTTTTTTTTCCTACCAAAAACCGATATTTTGAGAAAACACTAAAAATCCGATTTTCTCGAAAACTATAAGAGATAAAGCCAAAACAAGCGAGATAGAGCAAAATGAAGCAAAAAATGTGATCACTTTTATTTTCAACCAAAAACATATATTTTGAGTGAAAATGTAAATATCCGTTTTTCTCGAAAACTTTAAGAGATACAGAAAAAACAAGCGAAAACTGTGATCACTTTTACTTCCTACCAAAAACCGATATTTTAAGTGAAAACATAAAAGTCAGTTTTTTCTCGAAAACTATAAGAGATACAGCGAAATCTTTGATCACTTTTATTTCTTATGAAAAACCTATATTTTGAATGAAAACATAGAATTTCGTTATTTCGCAAACTATAAAAGATACAGCAAAAACAAGTGAAATCTCGCTTTTATTTCCTATCAAAAGCCGATATTTCGGGTGGAAACATAAAAGTTCGTTTTTCTCGAAAACTATAAGAAATACAGCAAAAATTCACATTCTAAATAAAAATGTAAATAATTCATATGCCTAGTAAAAGAAGCGAAAAAGATGTAGGATTTACTCTATGGAAGGACCAAAAAAGACCTGAAGAAGTGATGCTTTTAACACAGGCTTGATTCCAAATTTATGTTAATTTTTTGATAGTCATTAGGAAGTAATATTGTAGTATTACCTCAGTGAAAAAAGAACTTCCAAAGAAGGGAAAAAGAAGTAGAATTTACATCATGGAAGTACTGAAAAAGTTATGATTTTAACACAGGCTTGTCATAGGAGGGATGTACTTTTTATTTGATTCCAAATTCGCTACATCTGAAGTCATTCTCAGAAAGCAATTTTTATGTTCTTTTTCGGAAGTTATTTGGAAGTGAAATTGTAGTGTTATGGCAATTTTGGCTCGAATAATATTAACATAAATAAATAAATTGCACGCATTTATTATCAACTCCAAAATAAAATGGG
This sequence comes from Lucilia cuprina, assembly GCF_022045245.1. Lineage (NCBI taxonomy): Eukaryota > Metazoa > Arthropoda > Insecta > Diptera > Calliphoridae > Lucilia > Lucilia cuprina. The sequence continues at coordinate 47,905,660 of NC_060953.1, read as the reverse complement.
TTTAACTCAAAAAAAAAAAATCAGTACAAAAAAGTAATTCATATTAATTGACTTCCAAAGAAGTGAAAATAATCCAATTTTGTGTAAAATTGAAAGTATAATTTTTAAACAAAACGGGATTATTTTCGCTTCTTTGGAAATCAATTAATATCACTTCCGCAGAAGGTAAACAAACACACTTAGTGATACTTTTGAAGGGGTGATAAATTATATTCCTTTAGAAGTAGTTCGTTATATTTTTGCTGGGAGCATACTCTAAAAAATAGCAATAGTGTTTTTCTTTTGAAAATATGTTAAATATGTTATTGTGTTTTATTCAGACAAAAAAATAAACACTTCATTTCAACACTAATACCTTTGTTTAAAAGCTTAAAGCAAATGAAGGAAACCTAAAAATCGTTGAATTTTTTTTTATTTTCTTTTCACAAAATCCTTATTTATACAAAATAATTTGTATAATACAAAGATTCCCTAAAGCAAAGTACATTACGTTTGGTGTTTAGTTTAGTTTTTTTTCGTTTTGGTCTTCATCTACGTCTTCTACGTTCTTTAATCAGTGTAACCAACCATTTTGCAGCTAACGGGAGCGGAAATAACAAATGCGGAAATAGAAAAAGAAACAAATAAACACACACACTCATAACTTATACCACAAATAAATTTTGTTTACATATAAATAATACTACTTATACAATTGTGAATTTGTTGGAAAATCATTAAAAAAGAGTAATAAGCAGAGAATTTGAGAACATTTTTTCATCAAGAAAAAATTAAGAGAAATTATCCTAAAGATTTATTATTATTTAGAAAGGTTTATCATATCTATAGAATTGAATGTAGTCCAGACGAAACACTAGACTATTGTCAAGACCAGACTATTCCGGAATGAACAATATTATAGATTATTTACAACTAGATTTTATTAGATGTTTTTTACTGTAGTCTAGACTAAAATCTAAACTAAACTGCCCATACTAAAAAGTAGGCTATAGCTTGATTTCGACCCGACTATGATCCAGAATTTAGTTCAGACTAAACCAAATTGTAGGTCAGACACTATAGTCCATACTATAGACTAAACAATAGTCCACAGTATAGACTTGACTGTAGTAAAGACCTGTCTACCCTATAGTATCGATTAGACTAAAGTATCTGGTTACTTGGAACTATAGTTCAGACTATTAACAAGTCTGAACTACAGCTCAAATCATGGACTATAGAATAGATGATAAACTAAACTATGGACTAGACTATAGTCTATAGACTACACTACATATACACTATATAAAAGACTACACTATATAAAAGATTACACTAAAGACTAGACTAAAGACTAGACTAAAGACTAGACTAAAGACTAGACTATAGACTAGACTATAGACTAGACTATAGACTAGACTATAGACTAGACTATAGACTTGACTATAGACTAGACTATAGACTAGACTATAGACTAGACTATAGACTAGACTATAGACTAGACTATAGACTAGACTATAGACTAGACTAGACTATAGACTAGACTATAGACTACAGACTAGACTATAGACTACAGACTAGACTATAGACTCGTCTTTAGACTGGACTATCGATTGGACTATAGACTGACAAATAGACTACCGTTCAAATAAAGTATTTATATACATAAAGTTTGATTGGATAGTGTTCTTGCTGAATAGTAATTCCAGATTAACTGTAGGAAATTTTTTCTGCTTTTGTTTTATATGGAAAAGTATATGTTTGTATATATTTTTATTTCCTCAAGTTATCTGAGGATTATCCTTCACAACAATTCATAATTTTTTATGTTTAAAAAATATTAATATTTTAAGAAATACTTTCTCAAGTAACAATATAAGTTTTGACATATACATACATCAGTGTTTATATACATTCATACATATAAATACTGAAGTCGGTGTGAGGCAGGCAAATTAAAGTTTTCAAGAATTTTTTGCTTTCATATGTTTTCTGTATGTTTGTGTCGCCAGAATGTGATTGGATTATCAAAAAGTTAGAAGCAGACAATAAGTTTTTAGGGTTTTAAGTTCCCTACACTAACACAAGCAAATTGTTGGTTCTTGAGTAAATAAGGATTAGTTAAGATTATGAGAACTGTTCATATTAGAATCGTATGCCTTTTTTTAAACCGTTGTAATGCTACATAAAATGATTATTTTTAAATACAGTTATTTAAAGGTTTTCCTTTCTCATCTTATGTAGGGTGTATTTACCCATACCTGTTACTTCACTTTCTTACTCATATTTGGTTTTAAAGACTTAAAAAATATATAAGAGTGCTTGCTTCTATCTAAAACCCAAGTGGTTCTTCGTTGGTTGGTATCTTTATTTCTTTCTACAGCCACAGGGACAAAAACTAAAAAAAAAAAAACATTAAAAATATAGAATTTTAGAGAAAAACCAAAGAGTGTATTTTTCAAATGTAGTATTAGTTTTAAGCTTTTAGTATGATTAAATGTTGTTGGTTGCTTGGTTGCTCTCATTCCACATCTGGCTGATGTTGTCACACATATCGTAATGAAACTATTTCTAGTCTAATGTTATAATGTTAATGAAACATCATACTCCTTTTTTCGTTTGGAACATGTGTGCTGGAAAAATGGACTTATTTTTGTGTGGTTTTAGTTTCTGGTGATTATTTCAAATCTCTTAAGTGACTTAAATTATATTTAATGATTGGGAATAAGAAAATATAACATTAGTTATAATAACTCAAATTAGTGATGTAAGTTATTATTATTGAAGTTTTCTATGTTATATCGTGTGAGATAGTAGGCAGTAATATCTTTTTAAAATAAACCATGAATAATGAAAATTTTTTCTAAAATATTTTTAAAAATTATCTCTAGTTTCTTAACAGAATCTGTTAATCTTCAGCAGGATTATTGTCTGGACTATAATATAGTATATATAATTGATTTTGGTCCAATCTGAAATAAAGTGTATAGTTTAGACTATAGTTCGTTATTTCGTATATGCTATGATCTTGATTATTGTCTATTATCTTGACTATAGTCAATTTTTAATCTGAACTATCTTCAATACAGTCTGGACTAATGTTTAGTTTATAGACTTGACTTATCAGTCTCTATTATATTCTAGACTACAGTTTACAGTTTCCATATTAAAGTCCAATTCATAGTTTTTACTATAGGCTACACAAAAGTCTAGCCTATAGTCTGAATTATAGTCTGGGCTACAGACTAGTCTATAGTATAGTCTGAGTTATAGTCTGGGCTATAGACTAGTCTATAGTATAGTCCGAGTTATAGTCTGGGCTATAGACTAGTCTATAGCTTTGACTGCATTTTAGTCTATACTCTTTACTAAAGACTAGTTTATAGTCAAGCTCATAGTTTAATGTACATATTGATCTATAGTCAGTAATATAATCTAGACTATAGTCTGCGCTAAAATTAGTCTATAGTCTGAACTAAAGTCTAGTCTATAATTCGGTCTATTGTCAATGCTATAGTCGGCTCTAAAATGTAGATTATAATCTACAGTCTAGCCTATATTCTGGCATATAGTTTGGGTTATAGTCTGAACTTGTATACACTAAAGTGTGGTCTATAGTCTGCAATAAAGTCTGAACTAGTCTGCTAAGAAGTCTGGTCAATAGTCTAGACTATGGTCTGCAACAAAGTCTGTTGTATAGCTAGACTAGTTTGAACTATATTTTGGACTATAGTCTGTACTATAATATGCAGTCTGGGCTTTAATCTAGACTATAATCTGTTCTATATTATTGACTATAATCTGATCTATTGTCTGGGCTATAACGTGGTCTGTAGTTTGGACTGTAGTCTATAGTCTGAACAAGTCAATAGTCTGTTCTATGGTATGGACTATAGTTTGCAGTCTGGACTTTGGTCAAGTCTATAGTCTGAACTATTATATGCACTTAAGTCTCTTTTATAGTCTGCGTTATAAACTAGTTTTTTGTACTGATTGTGTTCCAATCTTTAGTCCCGGTTTAGGTCCACAATCTAGTCTAAAGTGTAGTGTTTAATCTAGATTATAATAAAAATTGTATTTTTAAGTTATATCTATTGTAAGGACTGTAGTCTAGTCCAAAGTTTATTGTATAATCTGGACTAGACTAGGATTTAATTAGAACTATTATCTGGATGGTAGTGTGAAGTGTAACCTGGACTGAAGTGTGTACTATATTCTGGACTGTAGTCTGAACTGTAGTATGATTTTAATTGTGAACTATAGTCTGTACTCTAGATAATAGACTTAACTATAGACCGGCTTACTATAAACTATAATCCCCATTAAAGCTCATTCTATAATTCAGGCTTTAGTTAAAACTATTGTCCACAGTATAGTCTAGAATATAGAATAGTATGGACTATAGTCGGTAGTATAGCTAAACATAAAGTCTGGACTATTATCTGTAGTATAGTGTAGTCCAAAATCTGGACTATAGGGCTGTTTATATTGTAGATTATGATTGAGAGTGTAATGTGTTTTGTAGACCGGTTTATAGTCTGTACTATAGATTTAACGTATATTTGTGGTTAAGGTTCTCTAGTCAAATTAGTTATAGTCTAGACCAAGGACCATAATCTGAACTGTTGTATTACACCGTGCGACACTCAAAATTATACACGAACCGGATGATATACGTCTGAAACTATAAATTTAATGGAGTAAAACTGCTTTGTTAGTTTTTCATTTCGTGATCCTGTGTCCTTTTTCAAAGTTCTTTTGAAAGGACAGCGGATCACGAAATAAAAAACTAATAACGCAGATTTTTTCCCTTAAATTTGTTGCATCAGTCGTATTTCATTCGGTTCTTGTCTAACGAATTTTTTCTCTCTTTGTCGGACGGTGTTTGTTGTATATAGTCCGGAATATAGAATAGGCTATAGTGCGATCTATATATAGCCTGTATTATAGTCCAATCGTTAGACTGATCTATGGTCATTTCTATGGTCCCGTTTATAGTTTAAATTATATTCTATTATATTTTATGTATGTCTTCGGAAAGTTCTTTATAATTTTCTATCCACTGAAGTTTCCTAAGTCTGTCTCTGCTGTCCTGTTTTTAGGTATTTACACAATTTCCAACCACTTAATGTTCAATGACCAAATTACTTAAATGTTAAACTCAATATTAGGAAACAATAGTTCCGTACTATTAGAAGTTTATTTTCCTAAAAAAAATGTAGTCATAAATTAAATAGAGAAAACAGCATGGGAAATATTTCAACAGTTTTAAGTTTAAACTTCCTTTAACTAAGGAAACCACTTACAGATTATAAATTTCTTCTGATTAAAAAAATGAACTTTCCCTTAAAGGGTAACATTCCTCTACTGTTCAGGGTTGTGTGGTGGAAAATGTGTGGTTTTTATATTGAAATTTAAATTAAATGACTAAACAATGAGGCTGGAATAACACACATACATTTGTAGAGTCAGGAGGAATTTGTTTGTTTTGAAAAAATTCTGGGATATAAATTTTCTTTTACAAAGTAACAATTTTGGTTAAATTGTTTCATATTTAATTTTCTATAGATTTCTATAATTTAACTAATTAATATTTTTCTTTTTCTCTTTTTAGGTAATTTATTTAATTTCGCCACAGACAAAATATATATTTATAATCGAAATATAATTGAGTTTTTGCAAATAATGTTTGGTACGTATATAAGGATTAAATGTTTATAGCACAAAGAATATTAAATTTAAAACATTTTTTAAAACATTTTTGCAATAAGGATTAGTTAAGGTCTTAATATAAAATTATTTTCAAATTTATGTGTTTTATTGTGGGCGTTTATAGCCTTGAATAAATATTTAAAATATAATTGTAGCCCAGCAAAAAATGCATTTTTGAAGTCTTTGAGAAAGACATCTTTTACAAACAAGATTTAGAAACGCCAAAGCAAATTGAGAACTAAAAATGTTCTAGTATTAAAAATATGAAAATATATTTAAACAAATATTTTAAATTTAAAATATTATCTTGCTGGGATATTAACGCATAAACAATTTGTTAACGTTTTATAATTTCATATTTAAAACTGTTAAGTTAATGAACTTTTTTGAGTTATTTAATGAAAATTACAGTTTTAAATTGATTATCAAATTTTAAATCTGTCATAAACATAACGGTTACAAATTGTCACACCTTTAAAAATTTGTCTATTGAAAATTAAAATTTTTAGATTAATTAATTAAATTGCTATCAATCATACCTTTTTTAAAAAATATAATTTGTTTCTGTCATCTCTCTTTTTGAGAACTTTAAAATTCACTATAATTTTATAAAATTATGAAGTTCATTGAACTCTAATTTGTCTGGAACATAGATAAGTTTATTTTTATCTATGGTTTCTTTTATGCTATAGTATTTTTTATGCTATAGTATTTTTTATGCTATAGTATTTTTTATGCTATAGTATTTTCTATAGTCCAGACTATATTCTATAAGGATGATTATAGTTCACCCTATGGTTTATTCTATAAAGTATAGTCCAGACTATAATACAGGCAATAATCTATAACATAGTCTAGACTATTCCTTAATTCAGATTACAGTCGATTCTATAGTCCAAACTATAGTCTTTTCTATAGTACAGACTATATTCTTTTCTATAGCTCAGACTATAGTCTATTCTATAGTCCAGACTAAAGTCTATTCTACAGTCCAAACTAAAGTCTATTCAATAGCCCAGACTATAGTCTATTCTATAGTCCAGACTATAGTCTATTCTATAGTCCAGACTATAGCCTATTCTATAGTCCAGACTATAGCCTATTCTATAGTCCAGACTATAGTCTATTCTATAGTCCAGACTATAGTCTATTCTACAGTCCAGACTATAGTCTATTCTATAGTCCAGACTATATTCTATTCTATAGTCCAGACTATAGTCTATTCTATAGTCCAAACTATAGTCTATTCTATAGTCCAGGCTATAGTCTATACTATAGTCCAGATTATAGTCTATTCTATAGTCCAGACTATAGTCTTTTCTATAGTCCAGACTATAGTCTATTCTATAGTTTAGACTATAGTCTATTCTATAGTCCAGACTGTAGACTATTCTACAGTCCAGACCATAGTCTATTCTATATATTCCAGACTATAGTCTATTCTATAGTCTAGACTATAGTCTATTCTCTAGTCCAGACTATAGTCTATTCTACAGTCAAGACTATAGTCTATTCTATAGTCCAGACTATAGTCTATTCTATAGTACAAACTATAGTCTATTCTATAGTCCAAACTATAGTCTATTCTATAGTCCAAACTATGGTCTATTCTATATTCCAAACTATAGTCTATTCTATATTCCAGACTATAGTCTATTCTATAGTCCAGACTATAATCTATTCTATAGTCAAGGCTATAGTCTATTCTATAGTCCAGACTATAGTCTATTCTATAGTCCAGATTATAGTCTTTTCTATAGTCCAGACTATAGTATATTGTCTTTTATAGTCTTTTCTATAGTCCAGGCTAGTCCATACAATAGACTATTCTCTTGTCCAGACTATAGTTATATAGTTAGATAATAGAATCTATTCCATTGTCCAGGAATAGATTCTATTATCTAAAGTACATTCTATATTCTATTCTATAGTTCCGACTATAGTCTTATTTATAGTCTATTCTAAAGTCCAGACTATAGTCTATTCTATATTCCAGACTATGGTCTGTTCTATAGTCCAGACTATTGTCCAGACTATGGTCTATTTTACAGTCCAGACTATAGTCTATTATATAGTCCAGACGGACGGACTATAGTAGAATCATCTAAGAAAGGTTATTCTGATTCAAATGGTATTCTTAAATGTGTGTGTATGACTAACATTTTTGGGGTTTTACAAACACATAATACCCTGCCCACTGTAGGGTATAAAAATAAAAATTTCTTAAAATTTATTTCTTTAAGTTCATTAAACTTTGCAAAAAAATCGACATCGAGAAAATGTACGATATTTCTTTCTTCAACTACTGTTACTACATCACTAAACAAACATTTGGCTTATGACTCATACTTTTATATTTAAAATCAATCAGAAAGAAATCTGTCAACCTTTATGGTCTTAAGATCAATTTAACAATTCATCACTGTTATATGAAGGTATTCAATTTTTTATATAACATTTTCTCAAAACCACCTCAACAACCCACGCATGCTTCATTTAAAAAAAATGTAAAAAGTCAAATAGAAATTAATGCGTGGTTCCACTTTTTTGTCACTATTTCTTGTTATAGTTTTATGTGTGACTTTTTCGTCATCCACAAATATGTTTAGTTTCCTCACTAGTTTTATACCACAAATGCTGGATGTTAACTTGTGTTTAGGTTGTAGGCCGCTTTTAAGTGTGTCTGTCTCTTTTGTTGCAAGCGTTTTAAACTTGTTAACTTTTTGTATTGAGCAAATTGTCCAAATGTCTCTTGCTCAAGTGCATATTTCTTGTCATCTTGTCTTTTTTTTAATTTTATGATTAAGTTGCTTATAGCTTAAACTTAAACTTAATTTTAACGTTCGAAAGATTTTCTTGATTTTGTTTTGCTGTTCGCCAGTGGGTGTTTTAGTGTAAAAAAATTGGAATTTGTAATTTTACAAATTAAAATTTTGATGTGTTTATTAGTGATCATAAATTATTGTTGAGATTTGATGAAAATATTCTTGGACATTTTTTAAAAGTTAAAAAGATTAATTTATTAAGAAATGTCAAAAAGTTAAATTACTGACCAATAAATTATCTGCAGAAATAGATTCCAGCAATAAACTAGTCATATGTATATATGACTTATAATTGGATATTACAATTAATCTACATTTAGCCACATGGAATTTACAAGTTCTTCTAACTTATACTATAAAGTTGCCCATGAACGGCAAATTACTAGTCACAGGACTAGAATTAAATACCATCATCATAAATGCGTTATGTATGTTTAACTTTTTTATCACTAATTTTCTCTTAAATCATCTACATAAATCCCAAAAAAAATATATTTTATTTTATATTAAAATATTTTATCTCTTGGGAATATGAATATAAATCAAAAAACATTTTGTAAATATTCCTTTTGCACGTGCTTAAGCAATAAAGATGATTCAAAGACAGATATAATTGAATACTTATATTTATATGTATGTAGATTATTTAAGACATAATAATAATGTTGGAATTTTACTCCTAATTTCCGGCAAAATTATTTTAATAGTTTACTCAAGAAAAACTTAACTATTGAGAATAATTATGTTTTATTTGCTACTATTGACCTAATAACAATAGAACTATAGTGCAGTCTATAGACTATATAATCTAGATGTCTATTTATATATAAACATTTAGACTGTAGTCCAGGCTTTAAACTATAAGACTACAGTCCAGAGTATAGAATAGACTATAGTGAAAAAAATAGACTAGACTATAAAATAAACTACATTGTAGACTAGATATAGTCCAACATATAGACTATACTCTAGACTATTGACAAGACTGTAGTTTAGACTCTCGATAAGACTATACACTAGACTATAGACTAGACTATAGACTAGACAATAGACTAGGCTATAGACTATAGACTAGACTATAGACTAGACTATAGACTAGACTATAGACTACACTATAGACTACACTATAGACTAGACTATAGACTAGACTATAGACTAGACTATAGACTAGACTATAGACTAGACTATAGACTAGACTATAGACTAGACTATAGACTAGACTATAGAATAGACTATAGGCTAGACTATAGACTAGACTATAGACTAGAATATATACTAGACTATAGACTAGTCTATACTTCGATTTTTTTAAGACAATTTATGTAATAAAAAGACAAACAAAATTTTATTATTTCTTTTGATTAGCTATTTCTTTGAATTTACGTGATATAATTAAGAAAAATGATATCTTTTACTAACTTTCATTTTGTTTTAAACTATTGCATTATATTGTTTATAAATTAATCATTTAATGTAACATTTTTAAAAATAAACAATTTCGTAGAATTTTTTCGTTTCGAAATGTGGTTGCATTTAAAGATTTATAAAAAAAAAAACAAACAAATGTACCAATGGAATGATACTTATGGATTTATTGACGTGAAATAGAGAGCAGACAGACAGATCATGAGAGACTCAATTGAAAAGATACAGTGACTTACAGTAGAAAACTGATAAGTTGATTTTGTTTATAATTGAAAATAGCATTAAGATATTATTTTGTGTCATTGTCATGTTTAACCAATTGATAGTAAATCAATAACTTATAATATACCTACAACCACAACAACTCTCTTAACATTTGTTTATAGTAATTTTGTATAATTTTAGAAAAAGCTATTTTTTTCATTTATTCCAACAATTAGCAAATTATATTTTTATCTCTTGTCAAATTGTTTTTCTTTTTTTTTCTAAAATAAAAAAAAAACAAATCAAACTAATTTGTAAGCTTTGAGTGTTTTTCTCAATGAATAATTCAAATCCCATTCAATATGCGTGTCTAGTTGCAATATTAAAAGTGAAATGAAAAAAAAAAAACAGAAATAAAATAAAATGAAAATGAGTAAATGAATGAAAGTCTTTCTATTGCATTTAAATGACTGGCGGCCCGACCACTACTACGAAACAATTTTCAAGTTCAAATACCGCCATCAAGTCTTAATGATTATTTTTCTAGACAAATAATACCCAACAGCAGCAGCCTCTATTACGTTTGGTTTGATTATGGTTATGGTAAAAATACTACAATTAGCCTCTGGAAATTACCAGTATTTTGTTATTTTTTTTCTGTTTTTCATCTCAAATCAAAGTGATTATTATGATGGCGAATGATCTTTTGCTGTTGCCATCATAAATAAGCTGTTTTTTCTATGGTTTTTCAAATGTTGACCATTTGTTTTAAAGTGGTTTTTATAGTTATTACAAAATCATTTTCAATGTAAAGTGTTTTTTTCTGATAATAAATAAAATTCATACACTTACAAAAATTAGAAAACTAGTTGGAAATTGTTTAAAAAAAAGTGACGCAAAAATGTATTGATTTATTAGAGGAAGTTGTAGTGGAAAAAAAGGTGTGAACACATGAAAAACAAAACAAGCTGCTAACAAAATAGTTTTTTTTCAGTTGGAAAGTGCTGAAAATTATAGTTTCCCAAGGAATATTAAATATTGTAAAAAAACAATAATTAACAAGTAATTTAAGTTTTATTGTTTTCCTGATTGATTTGAAAATATGTGATTTAATAGATTAAAGACTTATCCGTTGTAGATGAATATAGTCTTGTCTATAGAGCTTTTAGACTTTAATCTAAAAGTCTGGACTATATTGTAGTCTAAAGTCTAATCTTTAGTTTTGACTCTACTTTATCCTTAGTCTGGACTATAGTTTGTTCATAATCAATGCTGCAGTCGAGTCTATAGTCCGGGCTATAGTCTAGTCTATTGTCTGCAATAGTTTTCCTATAATCTGGTATATAGACTTGACCATAATCTATCCAATAGTCTGGATTATGGTCCGATTTGCAGTCAGACTATAGGCTGGTCTAGTCAATTGCCTATACTATAATCTATTACAAAATCTGTACTAAAGTCAGGACTATTGCCTATATAGACTGTATCGGCTGTAGTCAAGTCTGTAGCCTGGACTGCAGTATGTTCACTTGTCTGAACAATAGTTTAGTTTATAGTCTGGACTTTTGTCTATTCTATAGTTGCACTATAGTCTAGTCTGTAGTGTTTTCTTGTCTACATTCTGGACTATAGATTAGTCCATTTTCTTGACTGTAGTCTTGACTACTAACTAAACTATAGTTTAAAGTCCCGTATATATTCTGGTTTATTATCTTGTATATAGTATGATCTTTAGTATGTACTTTAGTCCATTTTCTTGACTTTAGTCTTGACTACTGATTAGACTATAGTATGAACTATACTCTAGTCAATAGTATGAATTGTATTCTAGTTTATAGTACGTATTCTAGTCAAATATATATTTTGGTTTATTATCTATTATATAGTCTGATCTTTAGTCTAGACTGTAGTCATTAATTTGGACTATAGACTATTTCATAGTCTGAACTATTTCCTATTTTATTATCTGGACAATAGTTAGTCTAAAGCCTGCAATATGGAATAGTGTAGTCCGGATTCTGGTATGGTATATATTTTGGTTTATTGTCTATTATATAGTATGATCTTTAGTCAATAGTATGAATTGTATTTAAGTTTCTTCCGGATTCTGGTTTAGTATATATTTTGGTTTATATAGTCTGATCTCAAGTCTATACATTAGTTCGGACTATAGACTAGTTTATAGTCTGATATATTTCCTATTCTAATATCTGTACAACAGTAGGTCTAAAGCTAATAATACTTGTGTTTAATCTGCGCTATAGTTTATTGACTTAACTATAGTCTAGTGTTGTCTTTAGTATGTACTAAATGTAAGTCCACAGTTTAAAATATAGCGTGGAATAAAGTCTGAACAACAGTCTTGTCGTGTCTAAACTTTTCACTTTAATAGACTATATACTAGTTAAAAGTTTGGGCTCTAGTCTAGTTTATAGTCTCAACTGTAAAATGCTCTTTATTCTGGATTACTATCTAGTATATATTTCAAACTATAGGCTTGGCTATAGTCCGGACTTCAATGTTGTCTTTCGTCTGGACTATACATAGTCTTTACCAAAGTCAATTCAATAGTCTGGACTACAGTCTGATCTATAGTATATACTATAGTCCAATATATAGTCTGGTCTTGGGTCTGGACTAAAGCCTTGTTTATAGTATACAGTTTGCACTACGAACTAGTGTATAGACTAGTTTATATTCAGGACTGTAGTCTGGACTATTGACTTGTCTATTGCCCGGTCTGTATTCTGGCCTATAGCCTAGTCTCAACTAAAGTCTGGACTACAGTTTAGTCTTAAACTATATACAAGTGTGGGCTATAGTATTATCATTAGTCTGGACTATAGTCTTTTCCATAATCTAGTATATATTCTAAACATGTTTTATTCAAGATTACGAACTAAAGTCTAGTCTATAATAAGGTCTAAAAACTAGTCAATAGTCTCGACTATAGTTTAGTCCATTTATCTGAGCTGTAGTCTAAACTATAGTCTGAACTAGTCTGTTGTTTCTACTATAGTCTTGTCTAGTGTAGTACGGGCAATAATCTAGAAAACATTCCAGTCTGAAATATATTCTGCTCCAAACTCTGCACTATAATGTAGTCTAGATCATAGTCAGTTCTGGAATATTATATAGTAGGACTTTTGTCTTGTTGTTGGACTATATTTTAGTCCAGTCAAAAGTTTTGTCGAAGGTTTGCACTTTAATTTAGTCTACATTCTGTATTAACTAAAATGTTGTTTGTATAATTCTATTTAGTTTTTCATTGTGTATCTTTTTTGGAACTAGCTTTAGACTCGATTCAATTGAATACTTTGTTGTGAAGTTTCTTATCATGTAAATAGAACAACCTCTAGAATTAAAGAAGTAATCTTAATGATTTTGCAATAAAATCAGATTAGTATTTAAACAAAATGAATTTTTGCAGCTAAAAAGCGTTATAAAGATTACAGCCCAGCTCTGTCAGATATTAAAAAGCTTATAGTTACGAAAGAAAAATTATTTAAATTTCTTCAACATTTGTAAGATGAATATATATTTACTGCTTTATTCATAACAATTTTTCAAAGGTTTATAAAACAGAATTTCTCTTATAAACTTTCGATAAAAAGTTATGAATAAGAATTTTTAATTTTTAAATTTATTTATATGAGAAGCATCAACATCCTTCTTTCTCATCCTGTTTGTTTACATTTACAATAATTATCTTATTTTTTAACATGTACACAAACACACCTATATATGAAATATGTATATTTATGTATGTATGTAAAACTTTTGTTTCTTCTCTTGACACATTTTCATATATACAAATAATCTGTAATACTCTCCAGAGTGATCAATCAAAGTTTCATTTGAATTTATTTTTATACAACTTCTCCATAAAAATTCTTCAGCATGTACTACTATATTTAGTATGTGAATAAAAATTACAACCATCAATCAATAGATTTGTGAAAATTTTTTACACAAGAATCTTCTGGTGTAAACAAACTGTAAAACAAATTCACATTCATATATCAAAAAAAAAAAAGTTAAAAAATATGATTTAAATGTAAAATTTATAAAAAAAATATATGTATGTAAACGACTAAAATAAAAAACGACTTTATAGCAGGTGCTAAGAGGAAAAGATTTAAAAAAATTGAAAATTTTAGAATATATATCTGTTTAAATTCATTCATTCTAATTTAAAAAAAAAAAAATTAGAAAATTTTAAAAAAAAATTTAGAAAATTTTAATAGAAAATTTCTCTCGATACTAAAATTGTTCAACCAAAACTTTTTTAAATTTTATCTTTTTAAAGAAATTTTTATATCCAATTTCCCATATTTTCTTTTTTTATGGAAAATTATCAAAAAAATTTCGAAAATTTCTCATTTTATAGACTTTTTTAAAAAAGTTTTTTTTTAGAAAATTTTAAAAATTTTATATTTTTTATGTAAATTTTTCTAATTTATTGAAATTTTATAAAACTTTCCTTTTATAGAGATTTTTCAAAATTTTCTTAATTTATAGAAAATGTTCAATTTTTTTTCTTTTATAAAATAAAATGAAAGTTTTCTTTTTTTTATAGAGAATTTCTAAATTTTTCTTTCTTTTATAGAAAATTTGCATTTCTTCTTTTAAGAGATGAAAATTTCTTAAATTTTCATCTCTTATAGAATAAAAACCAAATTTTCTTCTATAGAGATTTTGCAAAATTGTCTACTTTTATAAAAAATCGTCAAAAGTTAATTTCTTTTATAGAAAATTTCCATTTTTTTCTTTTATAGAGTTTTTTTTAACATTTTATTTCATTATTTATAGAGAATATCCAAAATATTGTTCTTTTATAAAAAATCGCCAATAGTTTATTTTTTATTATAGAAAATTTCCATTTCTTTTACAGAAATTTTTTTTAATATTTTATTTATTTATAAAGAATATCCAAAATGTTCTTCTTTTATAGAAAATTGCCAAAAGTTTCTTTTTTATAGAGAATTATTAAAATTTTCTTCTTTTAAAGAATATTTGCAACCTTTTTTCTTTTATAGAATAAAAAAAATTATAGAAAATTTCTAAAAAAATTTCTTTTGTGGAAAATTTCTAAAAATTTATTTTTTTTTATAAAAAATTATTAATAGAGAATTTCTAAAATTTTTTTATAGAAAATTGCCAAAAATTTCTTCTTTTATAGAGAATTTTCTTCTTTAAAAGAAAATTTCCAAAATATTTTTTGGAAATTTTTTTTCTTTTTATAAACAATTTCAAAATTTTCTTATTTTATAGAAAGTTTAAAAAATTTTTTTCTTTTATAGAAATTTTTCAAAATGTTTTATCCTTTGTAGAGAATTTTCAAACATTTTCTGGAAATTTTATAGAAAATTAAATTTTTTTTCTTTTATAGAAAATTTCCAACATTTTCTTCTTTTATAGAGAATTTCCAAAAATTTATACTTTTTTAAAAAATTGCCAAAAGTTTCTTCTTTTATAGAAAATTTAAAAAATTTTATTCTTTTATAGAATGAAAATTAATTTTTTTATAAAGAGTTTTTAAAATTTTTTCCTTTAAAGAAAATTTCTAAAAGTTTTTTTTATAGAAAATTTCCATATTTTTTTTTTTCTTTAATAGAAACTTTTTCAACATTTTCAAGAAATTTTATAGAAAATTTCCAAAATTTTTTTCCCTTATAGAGAATGTCCAAAATTTCCTTTTTTATAGAGAATTTCCCATATTTTCTTCTTTTACAAAAAATTTTCAGAAGAAAATAATAAAAAATTCTTCTCTTAAGAAAACAAAATTTATAAATAATTATTTTTATGGCGAATTTCTGAAATTTTATTTTTTTTATAGAAAAATAATGATTTCGTTTTTTTATAAAATTTATGATAAATTGTTTCTAATTGGAAAATTTTGTAGAAAATTTTTAAATATTTTTCCATTTTAAAACATTTATGAAATTTTCTTCTTTTTTATAGAAAATTTATAAAATTTTTCTGATTTAATAGAAAATTAATCCAATTATCTTCTTTCTTATAAAAAGAATATAATTTTACATTGGTCCTTTTTATAGATAATTTATGAAAATTTCTTTTTTTTTTATGGAAAACTAATGGAATTTTCCTTTTTTTATAGAATATTTATGAAATTTTCTTTTTATAATTTTTTTTAAATTGTCTCTTTTAGTGAAAAATTTTATACAGAATTTTCAAATATTTATACCCTACACCAGCCGATAAAGCTATGTACGTCCGTCTGTCCGTCCATGTAAACCTTGTAATCAAACTACAGGTCGCAATTTTGGAGATAATTGAATGAAATTTGGTACATGATCTTCTATTGCCCCATGGACGAAACCTATTGAAAATGGTTAAGATCAGTCCATTATTTCACCTAGCCCCCATACAGGTGAACCCCCGAATGGAGCTTGTAAACCTTGTAATCAAACTACAGGTCGCAATTTTGGAGATAATTCAATGAAATTTGGCACATGATCTTTTATGGTACTGTAGACGAAGGCTATTGAAAATAGTTAACATTGGTCCATTATTTCACCTAGACCCCATAGAACTGAACTCGCCAAATAGGACTTTTAAGTTCATAATTATGTTTAATATACTCGTATCTCGACAAAAAGCTGCAAAACCTAGTTCTATACTTGTCTTGTCTTGATGACCCTGATGATCTTATAGGCCCCTCTAAATAGAAAATTTCATCTTTTTTATGGAGAATTTAAGAAAATTTCTTCTTTTATAGGAAATTTATGAAAAATTTTCTCTTTCATTAAAAATTTATGAAACTCGGTCCTTTTTTTTAAATTTATGAAATTTTCTTTTTTATATTTTATATACACTTTTTATAAAAATTTCTGCATATTATAGACAGTTTTAAAAAAATATCTCATTTTATATTATGTTTTGGTAAATTTTATTTTTTACAAAAATAAAAAATTATAAAAAATCTCTTTTTTTATAGAATTTTTGGGAAATTTATATTCTTATCAATTCAATGCTGCCTGCTGTAGGGTATTTGTCATGTAAAATTTATGAACAACATGAAAAACTTTTTGTCTAAAACAAAAATAGCTAGAGAAACATCATAAAACTTTTCTCAAGTACAAGTTTTCTAAACTGATATAATGTTCGTTAAATGTTGTAAATCTAAATTAATCTATTTTAGTTTTATATAGTACAATATCATAAATGTATTTGTACATAGAATAGTAAACAGTTATACATTACATATACTAAGAAAAGAATTTAAAAAAGTTTTTTGTTATTTAACACTTTTAGACAAAAAAAAAAAAAAAAAACTATATATTTCTTTGGACCTTTTAAAACGTGCTAGATTAAAATAGAAAATATAATTTTTAACATGTTTATAAATATCCTTCATTCTAATAGTCAACTGCAGTTCAAATTTTAAAGTAGCTTTCATTATAGTTTGTCTTACTTTATGACTTAAAAAAAAGATATGCTATTCTTGAAAATTTGCTTTATTTTCTTTCTATTACCTAGCTGCTACAACATACACCTTCATTACTTGTTAAAAAAAAATATTTTATTTTTATTTCTATAAATTTAAGATTTTTATGGCAATATTTATTTTCATACAAAAAAAAAAACATTTCTTTTCATTTCATTCATATTTATGACTATTAAATAAATTTACAATAAATAACACAATTTCTATATAAATCATTTTTCATTAAACAATTCCAATTTTATTATTTAGTAGTTGTTAAAACAGAAACAAAGACAATCAAAATATCAACAGGATTTCTGTGAATATTTATTATGAAATTTTCTGTATATTCATGTTGTTTTTATGTGTCAATTAAAATTTTTAACTGCGGTTTGATTTTAACTGGAAAGCGATTATAGTTCAGTTGGAAAATCTGAGAAAGGAATCAATCTCCACTTTTTTCATGAACTGAGTTAATAATGCTTTTTGATTACATATGTTGAATGCTTGTGATCAGTCATGAAATAATCTTATCATTGTTGTATAGCGATTCACAAAAATATAAGTACTTTCAGACATATAAGCTTTTCTCATTTACATATTTTGAAAACTACAAAATTAGAGATAGCTGACTTTGTTTCTAAAACTCAAATTAAGCAGGACTAAAAGTAAATTAATAGTTAACTAATTGTTAACTAGAAATAAATTTTAACTGAACTAGAACTGAACTAGAACTGAACTAGAACTGAACTATAACTGAACTATAACTGAACTATAACTGAACTATAACAGAACTAGAACTGAACTAGAACTGAACTAGAACTGAACTAGAACTGAACTAGAACTGAACTAGAACTGAACTAGAACTGAACTAGAACTGAACT
>NC_060953.1:47885601-47887081 GCF_022045245.1 Lucilia cuprina | reverse complement strand
ATAGACTAGACTATAGACTAGACTATAGACTAGACTATAGACTAGACTATAGACTAGACTATAGACTAGACTATAGACTAGACTATAGACTAGACTATAGACTAGACTATACTATCGACTAAGTTATAGACATGGCTATAGACTATGTATGATAGAAGGAAATGCTTTCTATCATCACTCTACTCCATGTACTTCCTTTTTTCATTTATTCCCATTAATTTTAAAATTTATCTCTTTCGTTGAAAATAAAAAAGCAAAAACATTTATTGTTCGTAAAGGAACATTGTACTAAATGTATCCACATACATATGAATGGAAAAATTTGGTTTTGTATGCTTTACCAGAGATAATATTGAAGGTGGCAGGAATTTCCTTTTGCTTGAAGTTTTGTAACGTGTTGCCATAGTATTATTACTGCTTTGTGAGATATAGGAAACATTTAATAATTAAAAAAAAAAACTAGAAAAGAGAAACAACCATCATGTTTTAGCCAACAACTAACAGTTGACATTGTGTGTGGTAGGGTCTTAAATAATACTGTTGTCATGGTAGAAAAGATTTCTGGTACACTTTGTTGCTTTTGTTGCTTTCTTTCGACACATTTATCGAAGCCAATATGCAACGTTGCCAGTAGGAGTAGCTTTGATCTGACTATAGCGTATGTATATAAATTCAGTGAAATATGAATATTTGATTTAATATACATACATATGTACGTAGTGCCACAAATAACATTGTTGACTTAACAAATAAAAAAAAAATATGCTATTGGTAAGAGAACATAACTACATTCATAGATATTTCTAATAATTCAGTTTTTTTGTTAATGAAGCTTTATGAAAAATCAGATAATAAAACATGAATGAGTATTATTTATTAAATCTAGAAAAATTGGAGCAAAATTTATTCCAATGTATGTATGTAGTCATACATAGCTACAAAGAAAATAATTGAATATACCTATGTATATGTTTAATTAGGAATATGTACTTCTATTCCTATTTATAGTAACTAGGTAGGTATATTTTGAACATTTACGTATTTCTGTTCACAATGTTAACTCATTTATTACCATTCAAATTGTTGCATTAATTCTGAAATTTTAACAAAGGATACCACCACGATTTGCGTTTTTTTTCTGAAATTCATCTGTATGTACATTCATTTAATATTAAAAGGCATGCATGAAAAACGGGAACAATAGACTTGTAACAATAGAATACAATAAACCTTGCAGCACAATACTGAAAATTCTATATTGTTATAATTTAAAACAATATTTAAATGTCCATTTAAAAAAAATATATATATCAGAACCTGTGACCTATGAATACCAGTAGGAAAGGAAGTTCTAGTTCAGTTCTATTTCAGTTCTATTTCAGTTCTAGTTCAGTTCTAGTTCAGTTCTAGTTCAGTTCTAGTTCAGTTCTAGTTCAGTTCTAGTTCAGTTCTAGTTCAGTTCTAGTTCAGTTCTAGTTCA
>NC_060953.1:47881983-47885501 GCF_022045245.1 Lucilia cuprina | reverse complement strand
TATCTATCTATCTATCTATCTATCTATCTATCTATCTATCTATCTATCTATCTATCTATCTATCTATCTATCTATCTATCTATCTATCTATCTATCTATCTTTTTAAATAGAATTTTTAATATTTTCACCTTTTGGCAGCTAACATTAATAATCTTTTCTTATGATTCTGTAAATGTGTCGTTTAACCTTAAACATTCATTTCCTGAATGAATTGTATTAAAAAATATTTCCGAAAAAATTCCCTGGTCAATTTAAACTGTTCTCCTAATTTAGTATTTCAGTTGATTTCATTACACATAAGTGTAGGTTTCCTTAAATATAAATAACAATAAAAATTCACAAAAATATTAGGCCTACATTATTATTAACAACAAACTAATCTCAATCACTAAATATTTTTGGCAAATAATAAAATATAAATAAAATCATGCGTAATTTGGTTTATTTTAATTAGTTCATTAGAACACTGCACGACAAAATTTAAACACTCCACCATCATCGATCATTAAACTGGTATTCTTAAGAACAAATTAAGCAATTGGCTTATAACTTTCATTGTGTGTTAGTAATAAAATTTTGGTTTATGAAATTATGATTTGATAAGTTCTTAGCATCGAGTTCACGCAGCACTGTGTTATTTTGTTTTTAAAATAAAAGAAACAACTGTTTTAAAATCCAAACCGTATGTTTACGCCTTCTCAATTTTTTCCTCTTACCAAAATGCCAATAACTTGTCATGACCAAATATGTAACGTTTTAAAGAATCTCTTTACTTTGTGTTAAACCAGCACATGGTGTCTAAGTAACCAAAGTGGCTAAAAGACCCAGAGAAACAGACGGACAGACAGAGAGACAAACGGACTTTATATTTGTTTATTGAGTTGAATTAAAATCAAACTTGAAATAACAACACAAATCAAATTAAATTGTGGGCGTTTTGTGGATTATTAGAAATAACAAGTGTGATTAAATAAGAAAAAAATATATAAAAATATAAATATCGACACAAATTTCAAAATAATTTTATGAGAAACAAAACAAATGTTTTGCTCTTAAAAAAGAGAAATATTTATAATAACTTTTTTTAAAACAGAACAATTTGTACTATTAAATTTTGATAAAAAAATGGTTCAAATAGGAATTTATAAAAGAATTAAGAATTGTAGTTGTAGTAGCAGTGTCAAGTATAGTCTATATTTCAGTCTGCAACCTATTCTAGTATATATTCTAGTCTATAGTCTAGTTTAAAGTCTATAGTATGGTCTATGGTTTAGTCTATATACTAGTCTATATTCTAGCCTACAGTCAAGTCTATAGTCTAGTCCCTAGTACAGTCTATAGTTTAGCCTATATACTAGTCTATAGTCTAGTCTATAGTCTAGTCTATAGTCTAGTCTATAGTCTAGTCTATAGTCTAGTCTATAGTCTAGTCTATAGTCTAGTCTATAGTCTAGTCTATAGTCTAGTCTATAGTCTAGTCTATAGTCTAGTCTATAGTCTAGTCTATAGTCTAGTCTATAGTCTAGTCTATAGTCTAGTCTATAGTCTAGTCTATAGTCTAGTCTAGTCTATAGTCTAGTCTATAGTCTACAGTCTAGTTTATAGTTCAGTCTATAGTCTAGTCTAGGCAAGTCTATAGTTTAGTCTAGTCTATAGTCTTTAATCAAGTCTAGTCTTTTCTCTAGCATATAGTCTAGAATATTATCTAGCCTGTAGTCTTTTCTATAGTCTAGCATATAATTTAGCCTATAGTCTAGTCCATTGTCTAGTCAACAGTCTAAACTACAGACTAGTATGCAGCCTACACTACAGTTAGATCTGTAATTCTTGGCAGTGGTCCAGTGTATTGTCTAGTCAATGGCTGGTCCATCAAATTTTAAGACTTAAAAACTGAACACACGTTGTCTAGCTCCAATCAAGTGGCTAGTTGTGCTGCAGCTTAACTACACACCAGCATTTTAACTCTCATTTCTTTAATAACATTCGATTTGACATGTTATCTTTTCTATAATTATTTAATATCAAAAAGTCGTGTTCAATCTAAAAACCAATTGTCTAGAAATGTACTAAGCAACTAGATATCTATACACACTGCTTCCTTCAACTCCTACATTTATTGCCCTTTTTGTTTTCAATACAAATAGCAAAAGGATATTAGAAAAAAGATGTACACATGTATGTTTGAATGAATAATATAATTCGTACTTTTCCCTCCCAGCAGCTATAAATAGACATTCTTCTATTTGTTGAAAAATATTATAGTCGTTATTAAAAGTATTGGTATTTCCACTTATATGTACATTTGAGTGTGCTATATGAGAGTGTCTTATCCTTTTTGTAGCTGCAGTTAATGTTGAACATTTCCTTTTTGCTTATTTATTTCTTGTTTTAATTCTTTTTTGCAATTTCTACATATTCTTATGGGTAAATGTTTTCATATGAGTGAGAGTGTGTAAGCGGTTTAACACCCATTTACTTATTACTAACATGGACGCGAGTATGAATAAGTGAACGAATTACCCCAGTAGTTCTAAAGAAACATAACGTACTCATTGACTCTACAGATTCATTCTCTCATTTTCAGATCTACTGTCCTGTATTTACTGAACAAATTTAGATTTAAAGATTTACTTGACTTTTCTACAGTACTTATTTTACTACAGTATTTATTTTACTACATGAGCGTGTATGAGAGTATTTGTTTGTTCTATTTAAACATACAATTGGTATTATGACAAGTAATGGAATTTCATTTATTACAAAGTTATTTCGATACCCTACACTACTTATAAAAGCCAAAGATTGTATATCTTTTGTATATGAGACACGAATATATGGACTATACTAACTCCTAAAGTCTAGATTAGACTTGAAACTAGGTTTATACCATAGATTAAACTATAGACTAGAATATAGACTAGACTCTCTACTAGACTATAAACTAGACTATAGACTAAACTATAGACTAGACTATAGACTAGACTATAAACTAGACTATAGACCTGAACATAGACCAGACTATAGAGTAGGCTATAAACTAGATTATAGACTAGACTTAAAAATATACTGTAGACTCGACTATACAATGGACTATAGACTAGAAAAGTCATAGACTAGACCATGCACTAGAGTAGACTAGACTCTAGATTATGCTATACACTAGACTATAGACTAGACGATAGGCCTGACTATATACTAGACTATAAAAAAGACTATAGACTAGACTTTACACTAGACTATAAATTATACATTAAAATATATACTAGACTATAGACTAAACTATAGACTAAACTATAGACTAGACTATAAACAATACTATAGACTAGACTATAGACTAGACTATAGACTAGACTATAGACTAGACTATAGACTAGACTATAGACTAGACTATAGACTAGACTATATACTTGACTATAGACTATAGATTAGACTATAGACTAGACTATAGACTAGACTATAGACTAGACTATAGACTAGACTATAGACTAGACTATAGACTAGACTATAGACTAGACTA
>NC_060953.1:47878841-47881883 GCF_022045245.1 Lucilia cuprina | reverse complement strand
GAAATTTTCCGAAAATTTTCTATAAAAATAAGAGAAATTTTCCGAAAATTTTCTATAAAAATAAGAGAAATTTTCCGAAAATTTTCTATAAAAATAAGAGAAATTTTCGAAAATTTTCTATAAAAATAAGAGAAATTTTCGAAAATGTTCTATAAAAATAAGAGAAATTTTCCGAAAATGTTCTATAAAAATAAGAGAAATTTTCCGAAAATGTTCTATAAAAATAAGAACATTTTCTATAAAAATAAGAGAAATTTTCCGAAAATGTTCTATAAAAATAAGAGAAATTTTCCGAAAATGTTCTATAAAAATAAGAGAAATTTTTGGAAAAATTTCTATAAAAATAAGAGAAATTTTTGGAAAAATTTTTATAAAAATAAGAGAAATTTTTGGAAAAATTTCTATAAAAATAAGAGAAATTTTTGGAAAAATTTCTATAAAAATAAGAGAAATTTTCCGAAAAATTTCTATAAAAATAAGAGAAATTTTCCGAAAAATTTCTATAAAAATAAGAGAAATTTTCCGAAAAATTTCTATAAAAATAAGAGAAATTTTCCGAAAATGTTCTATAAAAATAAGAGAAATTTTCCGAAAATGTTCTATAAAAATAAGAGAAATTTTCCGAAAATGTTCTATAAAAATAAGAGAAATTTTCCGAAAATGTTCTATAAAAATAAGAGAAATTTTCCGAAAATGTTCTATAAAAATAAGAGAAATTTTCCGAAAATGTTCTATAAAAATAAGAGAAATTTTCCGAAAATGTTCTATAAAAATAAGATAAATTTTCCGAAAATGTTCTATAAAAATAAGAGAAATTTTCCGAAAATGTTCTATAAAAATAAGAGAAATTTTCTATTAAAATAAAAGAAATTTTCCGAAAATTTTCTATTGAAATAAGAGAAAATTTCCGAAAATTTTCTATTAAAATAAGAGAAATTTTCCGAAAATTTTCTATTCAAAAATGAGAAATTTTCGGAAAATTTTTTATTAAAATATGAGAAATATTCCGAAAATTTTCTATAAAAATAAGAGAAATTTTCCAAAAATTTTCTATAAAAATAAGAGAATTTTTTATAAAAATAAGACAAATTTTTCGAAAATTTTCTATTAAAATAAGACAAATTTTTCGAAAATTTTCTATTAAAATAAGACAAATTTTTCGAAAATTTTCTATTAAAATAAGAGAAATTTTTCGAAAATTTTCTATTAAAATAAAGCTTTTGATAAAAAAATATTATAGAAACAAATATATTTTTTGTGTAAAATTTAAATTTTTTTATAAAAAAGGAAAATTTCACCCTTTTTCTAAAAATACCTACATTTGTTAACAATTTTCTATAAGATAAATTGTTTTAACGATTTTCTATCAAATAAAAATAGCTCTTTTTGATATACATTTAATGGCCCATAATTCTGTAGTAGTTATTCCAGGCTGTTGTGGCAAATTAGTTTTCATAGCCTACTTTTAGGTGTTGGGTAAAATTCTGTATATTTAATGTATACATTTCTAATGGTATTGATTACTCTTCAACGTTTATTAGGACAAATTAATCTTGTCATAGTGAAACACAACATATTTGTGACATTAAATTTGTGGTTTTACAGTTTGTTAAGATTAAAAGCTTGTGGTTGCAGGCAGTCTTAACAAGGGGTAAAACGACCCCATTTCAATAGGAAATAAATTCGAGCTACTAAATTTGTTAACAAAAAAAGAAAAAAAAAATACAATTCTACGAAAGATAAGTTTACAGCAAAAGCAATAAGATTCTTTAAAAGTTAATATTCCAAGAATTTTAAAAAGCTTAAAGTAAAATTTCTTTAAAATTTAATTTTAAAAAATTCTTTAAATATAAATATAATAAAAAAATCCTTAATATTTTCAAAACCACTAAAAATACTTAAAAACTCTTCACAGTAAATAAAATTTTAGTATAAACAAACTGCTTGAGGCAAGAAATATTTTTTAAGCTCAATTTATTTCCTTCATTTCGCTCTCATACCATTTAACCATTTTTCTCTTCTTAATATCAAAAAGAAAAACATATTTTTTAAAACCTTAAATATGTTGCCTACATTCAGGGTTTTGTTATTTTGAATTGTAAAATTTACATAAAAAGAAGCATATCTTTAGGGGTTTATTGTACAATTTGCCACTGTTTTTTATGCACCCATTCATACATATTTTTCTATGTTTGAATTTTTTCATACATACATTCGGAATGAATAGGGATTTTTTTCAAACAATAAACAATTGATGAAAGTATATATGTATGTATGTTTTTTCGCTATTCTTTGTTGATTTAAAAAAATAAAACATAAAGCGATCGCATACTGTAGTAAAACTGTATGATATTGATAAAGTTTTGCTTCTTTTTTTAAAATACTTTCTCAAATATATAATTTGTTCAATTCCAATAACAATTAAAAAGTTCTATCAAATTACAATGCTATTCAAAACTGTTCAATTCATAAATATATATATTTTTTTAATTATTTCAATTTAGCTTTTAATTCCTTATTTACATTAAAAACCTTTCATTACTCATTAATAATTAAAAACTACTACGGTTAAATACTCTTATTATTAATATAAAAAAATTTGTTTTTGAAGTATACTTCATCAAAAAAAAAATTTTCATATTATTGTTGCATAATTCAAGGGTTTTAGTTTCAAAATGAATTAAAGCACATATATTGGTTTCCTGCTGCAATACATGATATGTCGTTTTTTTTTATTTTTAAATAAAATTTTTAACTGTATTTGTTTTTGGAATGTGTGTATTGTCAGTTATTCAAAAAATTAAATAGAATTTGATTATTTTACTTACTCAACTTTTTGGGCTTCTGCTTGCACAGTGTAGTAAAATGTTCTGTCAAGAAGAGCAACTTTCCAATGTTTTGTCCATAGTCTAGTATATAGTCTAGTCTATAGTTTAGTATATAGTCTAGTCTATAGTCTAGTCTATAGTCTAGTCTATAGTCTAGTCTATAGTCTAGTCTATAGTCTAGTCTATAGTCTACTCTATAGTCTACTCTATAGTC
>NC_060953.1:47877115-47878741 GCF_022045245.1 Lucilia cuprina | reverse complement strand
TTTATAGAAAATTTTCGGAAAATTTCTCTTATTTTATAGAAAATTTTCGGAAAATTTCTCTCATTTTTATAGAAAATTTTCGGAAAATTTCTCTTATTTTTATAGAAAATTTTCGGAAAATTTCTCTTATTTTTATAGAAAATTTTCGGAAAATTTATCATATTTTAATAGAAAATTGTCGGAAAATTTCTCATATTTTAATAGAAAATTTTCGGAAAATTTCTCATATTTTAATAGAAAATTTTCGGAAAATTTCTCTTATTTTTATAGAAATTTTTCGGAAAATTTCTTTTATTTTTATAGAAATTTTTCCGAAAATTTCTTTTATTTTTATAGAAATTTTTCCGAAAATTTCTCTTATTTTTATAGAAATTTTTCCAAAAATTTCTCTTATTTTTATAGAAATTTTTCCAAAAATTTCTCTTATTTTTATAGAAATTTTTCCAAAAATTTCTCTTATTTTTATAGAAATTTTTCCAAAAATTTCTCTTATTTTTATAGAAATTTTTCGGAAAATTTTTCGGAAAATTTCTCTTATTTTTATAGAAATTTTTCGGAAAATTTCTCTTATTTTTATAGAAATTTTTCGGAAAATTTCTCTTATTTTTATAGAAATTTTTCGGAAAATTTCTCTTATTTTTATAGAAATTTTTTGGAAAATTTCTCTTATTTTTATAGAAATTTTTCGGAAAATTTCTCTTATTTTTATAGAAATTTTTCGAAAAATTTCTCTTATTTTTATAGAAATTTTTCGAAAAATTTCTCTTATTTTTACAGAAATTTTTATAGAAATTTTTCGAAAAATTTCTCTTATTTTTATAGAAATTTTTCGGAAAATTTCTCTCATTTTTATAAAAATTTTTCGGAAAATTTCTCTTATTTTTATAGAAAATTTTCGGAAAATTTCTCTTATTTTTATAGAAAATTTTCGGAAAATTTCTCTTATTTTTATAGAAAATTTTCGGAAAATTTCTCTTATTTTTATAGAAAATTTTCGGAAAATTTCTCTTATTTTTATAGAAAATTTTCGGAAAATTTCTCTTATTTTTATAGAAAATTTTCGGAAAATTTCTCTTATTTTTATAGAAAATTTTCGGAAAATTTCTCTTATTTTTATAGAAAATTTTCGGAAAATTTCTCTTATTTTTATAGAAAATTTTCGGAAAATTTCTCTTATTTTTATAGAAAATTTTCGAAAATTTCTCTTATTTATAAAAAATTGTCGGAAAAATTCAATTTTTTTTTTAAAGAAAATTGCGAAAAAATGGAAATTTTTCACCTTTTTCACTTTTTTATAGGAAAATATTTTACTTTCATCCAAATTTTTAAATATCTACTATTTTATGAAATCCTAGGAACTTAAAAACGTTTTTGTCTCTACTGCTAGTAAAATTCCTTTAAACTTCGGCGACCACACAGTAGCTAAGTAGTTATATGTGTAACTGATAGATTTGTCAAACATTTAAAAAGTTTTTGCCCCCAAAAAACCAAAAATTTCACACGATAAGGAGTGAGATCAAAAATTCTTAACACACGTTTTTCATTACATTTTTCAACCAAAGTATTATTTGATTTTTTTTTTTTGATCAAGTTACCTTTGAAAAACATGTCAGTTATTATGTGTAA
>NC_060953.1:47874820-47877015 GCF_022045245.1 Lucilia cuprina | reverse complement strand
GAAATTTTCCGAAAATTTTCTATTAAAATTAGAGAAATTTTCCGAAAATTTTCTATTAAAATTAGAGAAATTTTCCGAAAATTTTCTATTAAAATTAGAGAAATTTTCTGAAAATTTTCTATTAAAATTAGAGAAATTTTCCGAATATTTTCTATTAAAATTAGAGAAATTTTCCGAAAATTTTCTATTAAAATTAGAGAAATTTTCCGAAAATTTTCTATTAAAATTAGAGAAATTTTCCGAAAATTTTCTATTAAAATTAGAGAAATTTTCCGAAAATTTTCTATTAAAATATGAGAAATTTTCTATTAAAATATGAAAATTTTCTATTAAAATATGAGAAATTTTCCGAAAATTAAAAATTATTTAAAATTAAAATTTTAAATAATTATAGAAATTAGAGAAAAAAATTATAATAAGAGTTTTTTTTTTGAAACCTGAAAAAAACATCATTTTGGAAATCCAGCTTACAAAAGAAAATTTGTCAAAATTTTCTTTTAAAGAAAATAAATTTTGTTTAAATAGAAGCATTCCGAATACTTTGAAGAATCATCCCTAACCAATGTTAAAAAAATACACATTCCTTTAACTATAAAAAAATTTAACTTTCACAAAGATTTACCTTAAATATTTAAGTACAATATTTAAATAACAATTTATTAAAAAAATCTTTTTTTTAATTATTGCAATTAATTACAAAATTTTTGTATAAATTAAATATTTATATCAATAGCACCATAATGTTTTCAAATTATAAGTGGCTTTAAAATAGATTATTCAATTTTTTTTACAAAAACATACACATACTATTAATATTTTATGTACATTTCATTGAAATTATGCAATAATAGCAAAAAGAAAATAAACAAAATTTAATGAAATACACAAATATTTATATACATTTTATATACATATGTATGTATGTATGTATGTTATAAATAAAATAATAATAAATTTACACAACAAATATTTAAAAGTATTTTTCAAAATTAACAAACAAATTTTTTAACATATTTCAAGGGCATTTTATTGAAAATTTAAAAAATGTTTAAGCAAAAAGCTGGAGTTCGTATGAATGACCTATCTTCTGGAAATTTAAAAATTTCACAAATTTTTATATATTCTATGTATATGTAGTAGTGATGTAGTCATTACATTTTATACAAATTTGTAACCAACTCTTTAGAGGAGGAAATAAAACAAATGAAATTAACACTTAAAGTTGTGTTTTTGATTAATAAAACATGGTTTGGGTTGTATATAAAGTCAAATAACAAGAATATATAGTCGAACATAACCAACTACATACGATACCCTACATCAGTTAAGAGTATGCAATATGATATGAATAAATCTTCCAATGTATTTATGAAAACATAATTTGCTAAAATAGTTTTTATATCGACTTATTAAATGATACTGAAGCAATTATTCCAAACATCAGATCAAACCCAACCTACCGTCCCCCTATGGGCGTGTAGGGTATAAATACACAAATAAAAATATATTCCGACAGAAAAACTATAAAATAAGCACAAAATATTTAAAGAAGTCACAGTCAAACATACATAAGTATCAGTGTAAAGAAAAAAGCCTGACTAAAACAATTGCATACTTTTAGTTGCTTAGTAGTACTAATTGTATAATATATATTATGGAAGCTTTATTTTAAATCTATTAAAATAAATCATATAATAAACTGAACTGTGATAATCCCTAATGGCTAAACAATGAAATCTGTGTGCGTGCGTGTGAGTGCTCATGTTGCTGCAATACTTGTTATTTCTCGACCGGAATTCAAACAAATTTTGCTTTGACTTTAAATGTCTTGTCACGTTAGACAAACACACATACACGCATTTTGTGTTGCATCTACAGAAAACTTATGTTGCAAAAAGTTTATGTTTGAAAACTAAAACTTATGTGAGCTTTTTAAATAAGCTGTTAAGTTAGTTTAATGTTCACACTATTAAACATAATATGAAGAAGTTGAAGTGTCGTTATGTAGAACGATTTATTGTTGGATTCCTCGATGTGGTTTTTAACATTTTCGATTAATAGTTAGTTAGATAGATAGATAGATAGATAGATAGATAGATAGATAGATAGATAGATAGATAGATAGATAGATAGATAGATAGATAGATAGAGAGGTAGATAGATAGGTAGATAGGTAGATAGATAGATAGATAGAT
>NC_060953.1:47869224-47874720 GCF_022045245.1 Lucilia cuprina | reverse complement strand
AACTGAACTAGAACTGAACTGGAACTGAACTAGAACTGAACTAGAACTGAACTAGAACTGAACTAGAACTGAACTAGAACTGAACTAGAACTGAACTAGAACAGAACTGGAACTGAACTAGAACCGAACTTATTCAAATGTTTGCTGGTCATACATTTTTGTATATACATATGTATGTGAGACTATAGCTGTATATTTGTACAAGTGTTAGCAATTTGTAGGTGGTATTTGGTGTCCTTTTTATTAAAATACTAGTAGAAACATAGACACAAAAGAAAACTTTTCTTTTGTGTCAATGTTTCTTAACTTATTTTGTTGTTTGTATTGTAACGATAAACAACAGTATGTTTAAGCTAACAAATATAAATCAGGATAAGTAGGTGAATTTATAAGACTTTATGAAACTAATTTATATTGTATAGAAACAAAGTATCTGGCACAAAGATGTTTTAACACTGAAGACAATTTTAGGACCACAAAATAGAGTTTTTTTCTATTTATGTGAATTTTTGAAAAGTCTTGTTGTACATATAATGAACATATTTAAGAGGTATGTCTAGAGAAAACTACATTTTTTAAGCACTTTCAACAAACGTCATCATTTTCAGGGTACACTATCATATAGTAAGTGTATGTATATTTGTGTTGTAGTTTTCATACATTTTGAAATATGTAGATGGTTTGAATGTCTAAAAATCGATAGATATCGCTTTGAAATTTCCGTATTTCGTATATTTATATGAAAACACACATACTCACTCCCACATACATACAAAGTCTTTCAATAAGCAAACAAATAAAGCGAACATTTCCTTGTCTGATTGCTTCAATGACTGTTGGTTTTGTTTTGTTTTCAGCTTTTGTATTTTGGAAATCTTTCAAAAATCGAAAAAAAGGAAAAGACACTTGAGTGTTTCTCATATGTTGTCCTTGTCAATTCTTATTTAGTTATCTCTGTTCATATGAATGTACATATGTGAAGTTCCAAAGTATTTGCTTATGTCAATTCAATTTGCTAGCTATTCCGTATTTCTGTTTTAAATAAATTTCAACAAAGTCATTCAATTTTTGCACATGCAGTTTTAAGTTTTGTTGACTGTTTCTGTTTGGATTTGTTTTCCAAATTCGTCCTCCCACATTTGCGGAATTTTTAGAAATTAAAAGAAATGCCACACAAAAATGTGGGCTGGTCAGACGAAAGATGTTGAAATGTTTTGCATTCGTAATTCACTTTATAAAGTTTAAGTTGGCAATTTAAAAATGCAAATGTTTATATTTAAGTTTATGATAGATATTTTGGAAATATTACTTCTTATTTTAATTACATAACTAGCGGTTTAGTGTTAGACATTGGCAATGTTCCTAATAGTGATGATTAACTAATATGCAGCTCAAAACTTTGAAATATTTCGTCCAATAGCTTATCCTTGAACGTCTAAGTATATAAAAGAGACTTAATTGTATAAGTGTTTCTTCTAGAGCTGAACTAGAACTGAACTAGAACTGAACTAACACTGAACAAGAACTGAACTAGAACTGAACTAGAACTGAACTAGAACTGAACTAGAACTGAACTAGAACTGAATTAGAACTGAACTAGAACTGAACTAGAACTGAACTAGAACTGAACTAGAACTGAACTAGAACTGAACTAGAACTGAACTTGAACTGAACTAGAACTGAACTAGAACTGAACTAGAACTGAACTAGAACTGAACTAGAACTGAACTTGAACTGAACTAGAACTGAACTAGAACTGAACTAGAACTGAACTAGAACTGAACTAGAACTGAACTAGAACTGAACTAGAACTGAACTAGAACTGAACTAGAACTGAACTAGAACTGAACTAGAACTGAACTAGAACTGAACTGAACTAGAACTGAACTAGAACTGAACTAGAACTGAACTAAAGCTGTACTAGAACTGAACAAGAACAGAAATAGAACTGAACTAGAACTGAACTAGAACTGAACTAGAACTAGAACTAAGTTAAGCTATAAAAATAACAAATTTATACAAAAATCTAGAATCACTTTAATCAAATCTTCTTGTATTGGATCTTTTAGGTTTAAACCTAAGTTATTATATTTCAAATATTTTATTATTGATTTTACCATAAAGTATTTCCATACTTTTTTCCCCAATTTTCAATTTTATTAGTACAGGGTCACAGAAATATTTAAAACAGTGAATATGTGGTTGTTTAAATACTGAGTAGAGAATAATGGTAAACCCCTATGGAGATTATATAGTTTTAAACTTTTATTTTTATTGGTTAGAATAAATGGTAAACATATTAGGGTGGCTCATACAATTGGCTTTGATTTTATCTTTAAAGTCCACTAAAACCTTTAGAAAATAATGGAAGCATTTAGTGTTCCCTAATATATTTTTCACAAACTTTAGTCTCTTCTACATATGTACATATGTAAGTATGTATGACCGAATATAATATAAAATTTATTTATTTTGTTTGTGTGTTTTTGTATGCTGGCAACTTCTTAATTAAGGAGGTGTTCCCAAATGGTAAAAATTTAAAATTGAACTTTTTTTTGGTAATGCTTTGAAAATATGGAAAAACTTTTCGATTTGAAATGTATAAAAAACGACGAAAACATGCTTAAATGTTTAAAGATAAAATTTAGTGTTTTATTGAGTCAAGAAACCAACAGTTTTAGATTTCGGCAAAGGACTGAACTCGAATAGAACTAGAACTGAACTTATCTAAAACTAGAAATAAACTCGAACTGCCGTTCTCAGATAAAGTTCACTTACCCGATCTTGCGCCACTATCACACGAATTCAAACGTTGACTGGCCGTCGTATCAAAACTTCGAAATCTCGATACACCACCCATACTGTTTGCCATTACAGCCGTTGAACCACTACCGGAACGACTGAATTGCGATTTACGGGAACGTCCCAGAACATTATGGCTTTTCGAACGTTCGAACGAACGATCGTGATGAGCTGAACGTGGTGAATACTTTTGAGCAGTCATTGAGGCCGCATGACCGGCCACACTATACGAGGGAGGAGCTTCTTTAACCGAAGTATTTAGATAGGCAGTTGTTTTTTGATTCTGAGGAGATTGTGCTGAAGAAATAGAGGCCACAGGAGATTGATATTTAGGTGAAGAATCACGTGATTTTAAACTACCGCTACTGCCACCGCCCGAGTCTTTTTTCGTTAGATAATTGGGTGAATTGCCAGTTAGAGTGCTGAAATTGGGTGAACGGTCACGCGGCAAAGGCGCTGTAGTTGCCCTCTCGGTAAGATTGCCATCAAAGCTGCGGGAAAATGTTTCGACATAGGCATCTGTGGGGGTAGGACGACGATTGTCGTATTCAAAGGATCGCGAGAAAACCATGCCTTTATTGTTGCCGCCATTGACAGCGGCAGACAGATTGGAATTATTAATTATAGCTTGGGGTTGTAGTATCGTATGTTGAGGTGTCGGACGACTGGATATGGTGCGACGGCGATCAAAGGATTTCATTTTAGCACTGCTATCTTGAAAGGCAGGTGGTGGTGAGAGTATGGGTGTTATGGGAGGCGGGGAATCATGATCATTGAGATTTTTAACAGGCAAAAAACCAGGACGTTCATTTAATATGGAAGCCAATTGAGGATCCACAATCCGGTAGCCAGGCCTTAAAGCAGAGTCTCGGGTATTGGCATTACCCAAACGAGCCTCATTCCTTTGTATCAATTCCTCCACTTTACTGCTTACAAATTTTGGCGGCTCCATCATGGAATGCTGATGCTGTAGTAAGGCCTGTCGAGCCATATCCGAACGTCTGGTATTATCGATTTGTATCACACGTATAGTATTGCGTAAATCACCATTTTGATGATTATAATTGGCACGACGATAGCCACGATTTTCATCGTTGGCTCTTTTGGTGTTAACTTGGACCCAACCAGATTTATTCAAGTAAATTTCCTCTTTCGAGGAGGGACCCATCGATTTGCGATTCGAGCCCCCCGTCAAGCCGGTATAATACTGTTCTCCAAATAGATAAGTGGGCATATGTATGCCAGCACCAGCCGAAGAGGAATTACCACCTACTGGTCCACCTCCTCCGCCACCACCCATATGATAATGCATTCTGCGCGATTCCAGTTTCTCGTTGAAACTGCGCGAAGAAGCCTCTAAACTTTCTCTTCTCTTAGCCACGTACTGCTGAAACGCTGAGAGATGTTTCGTTTCTTCTGCCGTTAATTGAGCACCTTCGTTAGCACCATGAGGATCTCTTAAATCTGATTGTTGCTGCTGATGCTTCTGAGGACTTTCATGTCTACTGCGACAATGATGATGTTTCGAGGGACTGGCTCTTAGTTTGGTGCGTCTTTTTTTGGGCGGCAAAGCTGGCAAGGGTAGAGTACTAACATCGATTTTATCCAAAGTTGAAGAAGACAATTCGTCGTTTTGAGATTCCCGAGTTATGGAGTCTCTAGTCAAATGACTATCATCCGATTGTGCTTCACTAGAGTCGAGGCAAGAGTAATCTTGTCTTTGTAAAGGCGGTCGACGTGTTTCACTTTCTTGGGAGAGAGATGATTGCAGAGTATTGATTAAAGGTACTATAGGTGAAGAACTAAAAAGAGAAAGAACATAAATAGGAAAATTAGAAATTTTGTAAATATATTCATTGCAAAATAATTTAAACTTGTTATTTAAACTAAACTTATATTTAAAATCATTTAGTAGATATTTAAAGTTTTGTATGATTTAATCGAATTTTCTTTTTTTTGTCCAAAAACGAATAATTGTTAAATGTATTTATGTTGGCCTTTTTATCTGCTTTTGTTGTTATTTTTCCTTTTATCTTTTATTTTGTGGTATTTTTTTATTGGGTGATTGTAATACGAGAGAAGTGCAAATTCATGTTTATTTCGAATCGATAAACCTAAAAACTAGTCCATTATATTTATACTGAACTCAAAATAAAACATGGTAAAAAAATCTTGTATTGTGATACATCATTTTTAGAATTCTGCTTAAATGAATTACTTTTTTATTATATTTTTCTGTTCTGTTTTTTTATAAATATTGAAATGTCATTGAATTTTAAATACATTTTTTTGTTTGTTATCCTATTGGTCTTAATCCCTGTGATTACGAATGCCAAACAAAAAATTGTTTAATTTTTTGTTGTAGATTCCTACTCAATTTTAATGTTACTGACATAGACCATTTTTTGAAATGTAATACATAATATGTATGTGTATTAGTTAGAGTAATTATGTTTATGACCTCTGCTAGGTTAGTGATATAATGGTAGACCGATTCCCACCTGAGGAGATAGGTACAACTGGCACGATAAAGAACTAAGGGTACTTCTCTAGAATGGATATATAAATCTATATAGATAGACAGATAGAAAGATAGATAGATAGATAGATAGATAGATAGATAGATAGATAGATAGATAGATAGATAGATAGATAAATAGATAAATAGATAAATAGATAAATAGATAAATAGAT
>NC_060953.1:47861099-47869124 GCF_022045245.1 Lucilia cuprina | reverse complement strand
TATAGACTAGACTATAGACTAGACTATAGACTAGACTATAGACTAGACTATAAACTAGACTATAGACTAGACCATAGACTAGACTATAGACTAGACTATAGACTAGACAATAGACTAGACTATAGACTAGACAATAGACTAGACTATAGACTAGACTATAGAATAGACTATAGGCTAGACTATTGACTAGACTATTGAATAGACTATAGACTAGACTATAGACTAGACTATAGACTAGACTATAGACTAGACTATAGACTAGACTATAGACTAGACTATAGACAAGACTTTAGACTAGACTATAGACAAGACTATAGACAAGACTATAGACAAGACTATACTATAGACTTGAGTATATAGTACACTAACAATTAGGCTAAAGAGTAGACTAAAGATTATACTATATAGAGTACACTAATCGCTAAAACACTTGTGTTACTAAAAGAAGAATATTTTTTTTTTCTCAAAAACTTCTAGTTTAATTAAAAATAAAAATTATTTTGCTTTATGAATTACTTTTCATTGATTCAGAGCAAAACTTCCGAATCAATTAGAAACCCTACCGTTATATGTTAAACAATTTTTTTATCATTTAATAAAAGTTAAAATGTTATCGAAGCCAAATTTATTACTCACCTCTTGAGATTTTCTTGTATTTTTGACTCATAAATTGCGAAGTTATTATTATTACTATTGGATGTTGTTGCGACTGCCGGTGATGATGATGATGTTGTTATCGGTTTTGTCTCATATATGTCATTACGTTCAGAACGATCTCGGGTAATGGGCATTTCAAAATCACCCAAAAATACTAAAGAAGTAGCGGCTAAGGGTATAACTCGAGGCTGTTGATATAATGTTGTCATTGTATTGTTGTTCGATGTTGATGACGTTAACGACAAAGGCAATGATGTTGTGGATGTTGATAATGGTATTTGTGCTGCTGTTGTTGTTGCTGTTGTGGCCATCACTGTCTTGGCTGTTTCCGTTAATTTTGTTGTCATCAACGGAGATGATTTGACATTGACAACGGTATTGGTAAATGCTGTTGTAGCGTTAGTATTCGGTTCTACAATTGAAGTGTTAGTTGCTGTGTTGGAGGCCAAGGCATTTTTACATAATAATGTCCATTGAGTGGTAGATTTAGGTAGGCGTGTCATTGTTGCTGTTGTTGGACAATCTTCCGTTTGATTATGTTGAGTTGTGGGATTTGTATTAATATTTATTTTAACTGTAGATATATTGGCATTGAGTTGCGTTAAAGATTTTCCATTATTGATATCATCATTTGAGCTGCTGCTGCTGTTATTGCTGTTGCTGTTGGTGGAGGAGGATGTTAGTGCTTTTGTTTTCATTTCCTCTTCAATATGTTGGAAATTTTGAGCAGTTTGTCGTTTGAGTGGTAAAGATTTCAAATATTCATAGTTGGGTTGTTGTTGTAGATTTTGACAGGCTCCACATTGTGGCCAATAGGAGCAGGTTTGTTTAGAGCAATCTTTAAGCAATTGTTGTTGCTGTTTTGTGTTTGTTGTTGTGTTATTTAGTGGAAAATTTGTTGTTTTTGATTTAAATAAATCACTATAAAAACAAACAAAAAAATTACAAACATAAAACAAAATAAAAATTTAAACAAAAAGTTGAAATCATGTTTTTGTTTTAGATAAAGTGTTGAGCATAGGTTTTTAAGGTATGGTGAATTTCTTTTACTGGTGAGTGGTGAGTTTTTTATGATTTCTAACTTCTTTGGGGTTTTTTTTCTTTCATTACACTTAATTTTTTTTTATTAATATTCAACACTACTGTTGTTGTTATTGTTAATTTTAAACTTAATTTATTATTGTTATTTATAATTTTTAATTAATATTTAGTTTTGTTAGTTATTAGTTATACATACTACTATTTAGTTGATCCTTAAAAGTTCAGGTGTGTTGAAATTTTATTTTAAATATATTTTTTTAAAATTTTTATTTGCCAAGCAGTCTTCCTTGTTTTTCAAAAACTTTTTGAATTTTTTTTGTCTTTAGTAGTTGAACTCATTAGTTTTAGTTTAAATACTAAATATTATTAAACTTATTTTAGTTAATTATATTTTATATTAAGTATTAGTGTTATGAAAGTGGAAATCACTACATTTTTAAGTTAATATTTATTTTAATTAATTTTAGTTGTTTGTTTTAATTTAAACATTCCAAGGTGTAAAAAAATGTTAGGAGTGGATTAAAAATTTTGGTTTTTTTAATTCAAGTTTTAGCGAGCGAGAAAAAGTGTGACTAATTTTATATTAGTTTTGTTAAATAATTCTCACACTCTCTTCTAACTAGGTTTCACGTTCTGGACAAGCTGTGTTTAATGTCATCCATAACAAATAAAAGCAATTTTTAGTTCAATCATTATTATTATTATTTAAACATGCAACAAGCTTGGGTTACACTCATTCAAATTCAATACCTTCCACGATTGTTACTTCTGGCGCGGCGATATAATTCATTATACTCATTGCGATAGTCATTTGGTTCGTTTGGTGTTATATCATCTCTGGAGCCAGCAGTGTGTGCTCGTTCCAGTGAATAATGTGACTCATTGGGACTGTGAGTTCTTCTCAACGATCTTTGTTGTTTCAAAGAATTCGAACTCATATGCTCATATGGCCTATTATCACTGTTCATAAAATTCAATTCTGAATTGCCGCCCGAATTAATGGTTTCACGATTTCTTAACATAGACATGGGTATATCATAATCACCGCCACCCGCACTTTCGCCACGACGAAAGTCCATAATAGGTGAACGATCTAATGACTTGCGCATTAAATCATAAGTCATCTCATGATCACACAAACGTGTGCCATAATTTTGTGGACTAGTAGTGGAACGTGGTACACTTAGATTATTACACGACGAACCCGATGACTGGGGACTTCGGGTATTTCGTCCATTACCCTCCACTGGTGAATTGCGTCTTATGCGCGCCACATGATTTCTATCACTATTCTCATTAGCCTGTAAATATCTCATAGCATTGGCATTTAAATTGTTATTTGTAACCACCGCTTCTCGGTAGTCCTCATCAAATGAACGGCTCTTATCAAATTCCAGTCTTAAGGCAGCCTCACGATTTAATAAATTTTGACTACCTATCAAGGAGTTATTACTATGTTGACTTTTGATATTATTGCCGGGCGCATTGTAATTACAATAGTCAAAATCAAAAGAACGGCTCTTATCTATATCACTTTGACGATGCCGTGCAGCACTATTAGCACCTGCTACACCTCCATTGCTGTTAATCAAGATCGATTGTGATTTACCTGTAGTTCGTATAGTGGGCGGAAAGTTTGTGGTTTGCATGTTGCTTAGATTATTTCTCATACTTGATTGTTGGTAGAGAGGCGGCTGATTGGTATTGGCATGATTCTGACCCACACAAACCACCATTTTATGGCCACGATTGGGAGAACGTTCGGTTAGTTGCAGAGATCTAAAGAAATGAGAAAAGGAAAACAAGAAGAACTGAACTAGAACTGAACTAGAACTGAACTTGAACTGAACTAGAACTGAACTAGAACTGAACTAGAACTGAACTAGAACTGAACTAGAACTGAACTAGAACTGAACTAGAACTGAGCTAGAACTGAACTAGAACTGAACTAGAACTGAACTAGAACTGAACTAGAACTGAACTAGAACTGAACTAGAACTGAACTAGAACTGAACTAGAACTGAACTAGAACTGAACTAGAACTAGAACTGAACTAGAACTGAACTAGAACTCAACTAGAACTGAACTAGAACTCAACTAGAACTGAACTAGAACTGAACTAGAACTAGAACTGAACTAGAACTGAACTAGAACTGAACTAGAACTGAACTAGAACTGAACTAGAACTAGAACTGAACTAGAA
The DNA here is from genome assembly GCF_022045245.1 of Lucilia cuprina. Classification (NCBI taxonomy): domain Eukaryota; kingdom Metazoa; phylum Arthropoda; class Insecta; order Diptera; family Calliphoridae; genus Lucilia; species Lucilia cuprina. The sequence continues at coordinate 47,865,223 of NC_060953.1, read as the reverse complement.
CTGAACTATAATTAACTTACAACTTTAAAAGAACTAGAACTGAAAAAAACCTCCATGACTTGACTTAACGACTTACCTTGATCTTCTGATGCGATGTTCATCAGCCTGCTTAGCATTTCGGCCCAATGACCGACGATGCTGACTGCTGCCGACATTCATGCCAACAACACCCACTCTCAAGCCGCCAGGACCACTTCCATTCATAACACCAATACCACTTCCTCCAACAACCCCACCGCTATGACCATGGTTATCATGTTCACGGCCACTATAACTTGAACTTGATGAACTACGAGAAATGTTAATCTTTTCATGTTTACGCTCGAGTGTATTGCTGCGTGAACTTGAATTTTGTCGTGAACCACTCAATGAAACTTGTGAACCTTTTTTACGGCGATCTTCCGGGGTCAGAGATCTTGACTCGGGTGTTATGGAACGTTGTTTTCTAAGACTACTCGAAGAGCTATGGGATTCATTGCGATCAGGTGTTAGGGATCGTTGGCGTTGTGTTTTAAAAGGTGAATTGGACGGATGATAACTGTTGGTGTTCAAAAACTCTGAACTGCCGGCATCATCCTCTTCATTGTCCAACTCATCATTAGATAGATCTGCGACAAAAAGTTTAATAATTTCTTAGTAATATGAAATATTTTTTTATTATTTTTTATGTTAAGTTTTTAAATCCTATGAAAGTTAAATTCATTTTATTACATAATATATACAGTTTAGCAAGATACTAATAAATAACATTTGTAAATAATTTAGAGTTTGCGTTGGATGAAAAGTGTTGCAGCAAAAGAACTTTTAACTATTATCTCATCCATACCATTCATTAATATTTTGTTAGTTTTTTCGCTCTTTCTACCCCCATTCACTAACCAATCCTAAGTTTTTTTCACATGCCATTGAATCCAACACTAGCAATCAGTTTTAGATTTACATTCATCAGTTTCTTAACATAAAAAAAAATAAATAACTTGAATTATTTGTTTGAAATGTGGGATAAAAAGGAAAGGAGAAAAACTTCACGTACTAGAAATGGAAACTAAGACTAAAATAGGACTGAACTAGAACTCAACTAGATTTGAAAAATAACTGAACTAGAACTGAAGTACAAATGAACTAGAACTGAACTAGAATTGAATTAGAACTGAACTAGAACTGAACTAGAACTGAACTAGAACTGAACTATAACTGAACTAGAACTGAACTAGAATTGAACTAGAACTGAACTAGAACTGAACTAGAACTGAACTAGAACTGAACTAGAACTGAACTTGAACTGAACTAGAACTGAACTAGAACTGAACTAGAACTGAACTAGAACTGAACTAGAACTGAACTAGAACAGCACTAGAACTGCACTAGAACTGAAGTACAACTCAACTAGAACAGAACTAGAACTAAGGTGTAGTTGAACTGGAACTGAATTAAAACTTCGTCATCATGCTTTGCCACTAATTTTACGACTATCACTGTGGTCACATAGAACACTAACTACTCTTCGACATAAAAAAAACTAAATTTTTTTATATTGTCCATTCCTAGTTAAATGTTGAACAGCTAACTCCACATTGTGTTCGTGCAATAATTCTTTCACTACCATGTTTTATTTCTGGTTTAGCGTTGTGTTTAAAATTCATATTCCTTTTCAAATGCTGCTGGCCTGGTGGCGTGTGCGGGCAGTGGGTAAATGAGATAATGGCAAAACTTTTATATTTTTATCGTAGTTTTGCTGACAGATTGTTACAGACTTGAGTGTTAATTTTTTTCTATTCTGCTGTGCACGAGCACTGGCAATAAAATCTCTTAACTTTAATATTTTTCTGTACTTTTTTCAACAAAAAATTCGGAATATTGTTTACTTAGTTGGTCTGTTTAGTTGTCGTTGTTTTTGTAGTTGTTATCAAATGATGCAGATTTATTGTCATCATGATACCAGTGCAGAAAATAAAGCAAGAACAAAAAAAAAAAGGTAAGTGACAAACTAATTTCCAAGGATCTTAGGAAGCAATTTGAGGATTTAGTTTTATTACACTACAAAGTAGTTTGATGGCAAAATGAAGAAGAAAAATTATTTTAAAATTAAATTATGAATGGTTGGAAAAGTCCTTTTTGTAAAAATTTTTTTAGGAACTTACTTATAATAATATCAAAGAAGTTGCATATTTAAATTGGTAAATGGGGGCATACTTTAATTTTACACATTCATTTAAATTAAATTTTATAAGAACTGAACTAGATACAACTGAACTATAACCAAAGTATAACTGAATTAGAAATGAACTAGAACTGAACTAGAACTGAACTAGAAATGAACTAGAAATGAACTAGAACTGAACTAGAATTAACTAGAACTGAACTGGAACTGAACTAGAACTGAACTAGAACTGAACTAGAACTGAACTAGAACTGAAGAAGAACTGAACTAAAACTGAACTAGAACTGAACTAGAACTGAACTAGAACTGAACTAGAACTGAACTAGAACTGAACTAGAACTGAACTAGAACAAGAACTAGAACTGAACTAGAACTGAACTAGAACTGAACTAGAACTGAACTAGAACTGAACTAGAACTGAACTAGAACTGAACTAGAACTGAACTAGAACTAGAACTGAACTAGAACTGAACTAGAACTGATCTAGAACTGAACTAGAACTGAACTTGAACTGAACTGGATCCGAATTTTAATTAAATAAGATCTAAACTAGGGAAAATTTGAAATGATTTATTTTATAAGTAAAGTTTTATAGTAAAGTAAATTAAATTGTAGAAATGTTTAACCGAAAAAATTAATATTGTATATATAAATATAAAAATGTTTCAGTTTTATGTTGCAAGTAAGTAATCTAGCTAACATGTAGAACGATACATAAAACCCACATTTTCCATTTCGAAGAATAACTATTAAAAAGCACATGCTTGCAATCAATGACAAAGGATACGGAAGTTAAGACATATACATAAATATATATTACACACACTTATCTATTAGTGTGCTGCAAGATTGCATGAAATGAGTTCGTTTTAACAATATGCCCCTCGACTAATCCAAATCATTACTTGATATCCTTGGAAAAGACATTTATCGTTTATTTTTGGTTTATTAATACGAACATCTTGCAGTCATTACAAATCTAGAGGGATAGTGATCGAAAAAGCATCTTATATGTAAACTATTTATAAACTCTTATTAAAGTTTTTATATATAAATTTTTAATTTAATTTTTATATATTATAACTGCGCCAGTCTAATGCTCAATAACCATGTAACTACTCATTCGTAGGTATGTGATTTAAATATACATATGAATTTATTTTTCTTAGCTCTAGGTCTACTATACAACATTTCTGCATTAACTATCAATATTATAATGGATGAATGCAAATCTGAAAAGAATATTTATAAAAACAAGAACATTTCTGAACGATCATGTTTATCGTTATTGTTTGGCTTGATTGAACACAAATAAAAGACACAGTTTACTACTTGACAATAAACAAAAACATTATGCAGTAACAATAACAACAAAAATTAAATTCCAAATAAAAAAATATCCTTTAAATGCAAACAAATAAAACAATAGAATACGATGACGAAAAAAAAAAAGGAAATGAAGAACAACAGAACCAAAAGGAAAAAACCTCAAACACTTGAACCTTAAATGCAATGCCAAGAACGCTTATTGTATGCAGAAATTTATTTTAATTATCCAGTAAACAATTAAAAATACATTAGAACGTTCTGTCTTTCTTTAGAAATGAATTAGTTCCTTTAGTGGAAACGGACTAGAACAAAACAAGAACTGAACTACAACTGAACTAGAACTGAACTAGAACTGAACTAGAACTGAACTAGAACTGAACTAGAACTGAACTAGAACTGAACTAGAACTGAACTAGAACTGAACTAGAACTGAACTGAACTAGAACAGAACTAGAACTGAACTGAACTAGAACTGAACTAGATCTGAACTAGAACTGAACTGAACTAGAACTGAACTAGAACTGAGCTAGAACTGAACTAGAACTGAACTACAACTAAACTAGAACTGAACTAGAACTGAACTAGAACTGAACTAGAACTGAACTAGAACTGAACTAGAACTGAACTAGAACTG
>NC_060953.1:47841137-47860999 GCF_022045245.1 Lucilia cuprina | reverse complement strand
ATATCGAAAAATTATAATAAATGAACAAGTTTATCTAAAATTGTCTATAAAAGAGAAAATTTGTAGAAAATTTTCTATAAAAGAGAAATGTTATCGAAATTTTTCTAATAAAGAAAAAAATTATCAAAAATTTTCCAAAAAAAAATAGAAAATTTTTCGAGAATATTTATCGAACATTTTCTTTAAAACAGAAAAAATTTGTGCAAAAGAAGAAATTTGTCGAAAATTTTCTATAAAATAGAAAATTTTTAAAAATTTTCTATAAAAGAGAATATTTATCGAAAATTTTCTAAACATTTTTTTTTGTTATGAATAAATTTATCGAAATTTCTCTTTAAGAAAAAGAATTGATCAAAATAGGATAAAAGGATAAAATTTATAAAAAATTACCTAAAAAAGAGAAAATTTATAGAAAATTATCTCTGAAAGAGAAAATTGATCGAATATTTTCTATAAAAGAGAAAATTTATTAAAAATTTTCTATAAAGCAGATAATTTTTTAAAAAATTTTTATAAGAAAGAAAAATTTATCGGAAATTTTTTTAAAAAAAAATATAACGAATATATATTTTTTTTAAAGAAAATTTGTCAATAATTTTCTATAAAATAGATTTTTTTTTAATTTTCTATGGAAGACAAAATTTATTGAAAACTATTATAAAATAGAAAATGTTCTATAAAACATTTCAAAACAAAATTAAGTTCTTAAAAAATGCATTTTAAATTCTTAAATACACAAACAACACAAATATGCTCTAATTAGTATGAAAACCATTTAAATATTTATTGTTAATTTTTCCGCATTATTTCTCATTCTCTCCCTCCCCTGTAGAATTTGTGCCACTACAACCACAAATGAAAAACAAACATTAAAATATCAAACAAATAAATTTAAAGAGAAAAACAACAAGTTGCTGATGAGAAAAATTAAAGAAATTGAAACTGATGATTGCAATGGTATTGGCGGCACTAGCAGCAGCGGCAGTTGCAATGAAAGTAGCATTACAAGTAGTTGTGGCAGTAATAATGATAACAATAATTCTAATACAACTACAACACCAACCACAACAACTGTTAGTCGGTCTGTGGTCTCGAGTAGAAAACGTAAAAATATGAAAATGAAGGCGGCTAAAGTACAGCGTTATAGTAGACGTCCTAGAATGTCCTTGCCAAATATTTGGTTAAATGTAGCAGTCGAGCAAGAGAAGCGGAATGAAGATGATCTAAAAAGTAAACAAAAGGGGTAAGTGGATTAATTTTTTTATTCTTATTATTTTTTATGGAAAAGATGAACAAACTTTTATAAAATTATTAAAGTAAAAGGGGTAAAGGGTGCAACAAAAATTTATTTTTATGAAAAAAGTGTTAACTATAAAAGTGAAATATTGTCTATATAAATCTAGTTTAAATTCGGAAAATTCTTTAAAATATACTTTTTTAAAAATTTTCTATAAAAAAAATACATTTTCGGTTTTTTTATAACATTTTAGGAAAACTTCTAAAAGAAAATTTTGGGAAATGTTCCAGAAAGAAGTTTTCTGAAATACAGAGAAAAGATTTCTAAACATTTTCTTTAAAGAAAAAGAATATTCTATAACAAAAAACTTTTTCAGGAAATGTTCTTAATTACATGTTGCAAAAAAATTTTGATAAAAAAGACATTTTTGGGAAATTTTTTATTAAAAAGAAAAGAAATTTTAGGAAAATTTTCTATAAAAAAATTGAGAAACATTTTTATAGAAAAGTAAAATATTTTTAAATTAAAAAAAAAATTGGTGAAAATTTTCCATTAGAAAGAGAATTTTGTTAATTTTTTTTACTGAAGGAAAATTTTGCCGAAAATTTCTATAGAGAAGAAAAAAAGGAAATTTTTTTTTGTAAAATGATGAGATGAAAAAACAGAAAATTTATAAAAAATTATCTAAAAAAGAGAAAATTTCTTAAAAATTTTCTATAAAGCAGATAATTGAAAAAAAATTATAAGAAAGAAAAATTTATCGAAGAGAAATTTTTAGAAAATTTTATATGAAAAAGAACTATATTAAAAACTTGTCTATAAATATTAATTTATTATCGTAGTTTTTTATAAAATAGGTAAATTAGATGATTTTTTCGGTAATTTTCTATAAAAAAGGAAAATTTTACAAAAAAAAATCTAAAAAAAGGAATTTTTTCCCAAAATACTTTTTTTTTTTTTTTTGAAAATTTTCTATTGAGAAGTGAAATTTGTTGTTGAAATTCAAAAAAAATTATCTATTGAGAAGATAAATTTTCTACATGAAAAGAGAAATCCTCTCTACATTTTCTATTGAGAAGCAAAATTTTCTATTGAAAAGAGAAATGTTCCCAAAAATTTTTTATTGGAAAGAGAAATGTTCCCAAAATTTTTTATTGAAAAAAAGAAATGTTTTGATAATTTTCTATGAAAGGGCAAAATTTTAAGAAAATTCTCTATAGAAATGAATGTTTTTAGTAAATTCTCTATAAAATAGAATTTCCGAATTTCATTAAAGAAAATTTTATAAAAATGTTTTTGAATAGAAAAAAAGAGGAGGAATAAAATTTCCAAAGAAAAAAAGGGAAAAAGGAAATTTTCTATAAAAAAGTGAAATTTTCTATAAAAGAGGGAAATTTTCTATAAAAAAGAAAAATTTTCTTAGCAAAAAAGAAATTTTCTTTTTTTATTTAAATTTTCCGTAAATTTTCAAAAAAGGGAAGTTTTCTATGAAAAAAAAGGAAAATATTCTCTTTTTATTTAAATTTTTGTAAATTTTCTAAAAAAGGGAAATTTTATAAGATTTTTTTAAAAATATAAATTTTCTATGAAAAAAAAGAAAATTTTGTTAAAAAAATACATTTTCTGTGAAAAATAGTAAAATATTCTTATTTTCATTTAAATTTTTTGTAAATTTTCTAAAAAGGCAAATTTTACTAGAATTAAAAAAAATATCTATAAAAATTTAAATTTTCTTATTAAAAATGAAAGTAAAAGTTTAATAAAAAAGGGAAAATTAAAAAAAACAAGTAAGAGTTCTATATTCGGTTGTGCCGAATCTTATATAACCATGGTCGGTATCAAAAACTTTTCTTCTGGCTGAACATACTTAATTTCATGTTTCTAGATTCAATATTATAGAAAATTCAAAAAGTACCTTAAAAAAAAATACCAATAAGTTTACGTTTTCCGATTCTCATCTAATTCCGACTCTACATACCTAATATTATGTTTTTTGGTTCAATATTATAGGAAATTCAAAAAGTACCAAGAAATTCCCATCGATTTGTTCTCTCCTTATCCTGTCTCTACGTAATTAATTTCATGTTTCTAAGTTCATTGTTATAGAATATTCAAAAAGTACCTTTAAAAAAACGAGAAAGTATCAAAAAGTTCACTTTTTCCGGTTCTCACCTAATTCCGACTCTACATACTTAATTTCATGTTTCTGGGTTCATTCTTATAGAAAACTCAAAAAGTACCTTCTGAAAAACGAAAAAGTACCAAAAAGTTCTTTTATATGTGTTTTCACCTAATTCCGAATCTATATACTTAATTTTAAGTTTCTATGGTTCATTATTATAGAATATTCAAAAAGTACCTTTTGAAAAACGAAAAAGTACCAAAAACTTCGGATTTTCTCACCTAATTCGTCCTTCACATACTTTATTTCATATTTCTAGGTTCAATATTATAGAAAATTCAAAAAGTACCAAAAAGTGCACTTTTTCCGGTTCTCGTTTGATTCCGACTCAAACGAAAAAGTACCAAAAGTCTAATCCAGACTCTACTTAATTTCATGTTTCTATGTTCATTATTATAGAAAACTCAAAAGGTACCTTTTAAAAAACGGAAAAGTACCAAAAAGTTCCCTCTTTTGGATTCTCATCTAATTCCAAATCTACATACTAAATTTCATGTTCCTAGGTTCAATATTATAAAATATTCAAAAAGTACCTTTTGAAATGAAAACTTTGAAATCATTTCTTTTAATTAAAATTTTTCAAAAATTTTCTATAAAAAGGGAACATATTTTAAAAAAGAAATTAAATTTTCATTAAGTAATCATATCTAAAACACACAGGCACATAATATTTTCTATAAAAAATTATATTTCGCCCCCCAAAACAAAAGGTATTTACCAATAATAATATTATTATTTAAAAACCATTTGAGCTTATAATACTCATTAATGTCCTTTAACTAAAAAAAACCCTTTCAACATATATTTGAAATAAATAAAAAGAGAATCCTCTTACAAGTATTTAATTTCGATAGCAAAATGTATTTTTTTTTTTTTTTTGCTGTCCTACTAACAAAATAATCTTTATGGAAATTTAGTCCAAAAAAAGAAGGCGTAAAAAATTATTTTGTAAAAAATTAATAAATATAATATTAAAAATATTTATTAATAAAAAGAAGTACCTACTCGTACTCACATTAAAGCTTAAAATAAAAATATTAAATGTAGTTTATAAAAAGGACACAATATACAAATGTAAAACACATCAAGTAAAAGTGTACAAAATGTTAAACAATAAAAATACACAACAGGATGTTTTTTGTATTTTTTAAAACATGTTATTTTCAAGCAGCAATATTTACAAACTGCCTATTTTTAAAAATTGTAGTATTTTATTTAATAATAAAAAAATTGTGTATAAAAATAATTATAATTATTATTATGTTCAGTGACATTTTATTTCTTTCCACAATTATCTATTATTATACGCTGCCATAAGCGGAAGTTTTCATTTTCTACACGAACATGTTTGGTTGTGTTTGGAAAAAGTAACGATGTATGTATTTCCTCTAAATGCGGTGGAAAATGTTAAATGTTCACATTTTTAATGACACGTGTATATTATATAAATAGATGTAATGTCAGTGATATTTTTTTTGCATATGTTCATTAATTAAGTAATTTAATAGCAAATATCCCTCACTTTTATAGAAACTTTTTAACAACTTTTTTTTAAAGAAGTTCGCCTGTTATTCTGTAAATGTTCACATGGATGTCAAAGTTCCTCATGTAATATTAAAAGATTCTAACTCTAATAGTTTCTAAGATATACGAATTTTTATATTTAATTTATATAAAAGTCCGCCAAAATGTTCAGGTAATTCGTGCAAAATTTTAAAAATCTATTTCTATTAGTTTTCCAGATAACCAATTCATATGGGAGGTGTCAAGTCCCAACCCTAATAATGGCTTCAAATCTCTTAAAAACAAAGTTTGAATGTTGTTCATTCGCCCACTTGAAATTTTGAAGTAAAAAGCTTATATTTCTTTTCAGACATAGAGGAATACTTTGTGAAAATTTCAGTTAAAATGGTCTACCCGTTTAGTTGTCTATATACTCCAAACAAAATTTTCCAACGGAAATTTTCTCTTTTATATAAAAAACTTTCGGAAAATTTTTCGTTTGTATGGAAAATTTCTTTTTCTATAAAAAATTTTCGGAAAAATTATTTTACTATAGAAAATGTTCAGAAATTTCTTTTTTATTTAGAAAATTTCTCTTTCTATAGAAAATTTTTGGAAAATTTCTCCTTCTATAGAAAATTTTTGGAAAATTTCTCTTTCTGTAGAAAATTTTCGGAAAATTTCTCTTTCTATAGAAAATTTTCGAAAAATTTCTATTTCTATAGAAAATTTTCGAAAAATTTCTCTTTCTATAGAAAATTTTCGAAAAATTTCTCTTTCTATAGAAAATTTTCGAAAAATTTCTCTTTCTATAGAAAATTTTCGAAAAATTTCTCTTTCTATAGAAAATTTTCGAAAAATGTCTCTTTCTATAGAAAATTTTCGAAAAATTTCTCTTTCTATAGAAAATTTTCGAAAAATTTCTCTTTCTATAGAAATTTTTGGAAAATTTCACTTTCTATAGAAATTTTTGGAAAATTTCACTTTCTATAGAAATTTTTGGAAAATTTCACTTTCTATAGGAAATTTTTGGAAATTTTCTCTTTTGATAGAAAACTTTTGAAAAATTTATTTTTCTATAAAAAATTTTTGTAAAATGTCTTTCTCTAAAAATTTTTTGAAAAATTTCTTTCTCCATAAAACTTTTTTAGAAAATTTCTTTATCTATAAAAAATTTTTTGGAAAATTTATTTTTCTATAGGTTTTCGAAATTTTTTTTTTAGGGAAAATTTTCAAAGAAATTATATTTCTGTAGAAAATTGTAAGAAAATTTTCTCTCTTTTAAGTTTGGAAAATTTCTCTTTTTTATAGAAAATTTTCAAAAATATCTCTATTTTAATTTCTACTTGTTAGTAAAAAATTCTACCTTCATAGAAAATTCAACTCTTAGTAGCAGTTGTTTAAAAATTTAGCTTAGAAAATATTTGCCTTATTTACGGAAATGTTTGTTTTTTTCTGTTATTGCGTGTCCACTAGGCGTATGGTGAATAAATATTGCTTAAATTCTACATAAAATAAATATCTATGTTATTTATTGTTACAACATTTTTCCAATTTTGTTTATAAGCAAATAACAATGCAAAGCGAAAAGTCCTCCCAGAAAAAATAATAAAAGAGCCTAAAATATAGAATACAATAGAAAAGACACACACACACGGATAAAATTGTCCGTGAGTGCGGTAGAAATAATTTAAAGAATTCGTATACATATTTATTTGTTAATGTTGTTGTTGTTTTTGTTGTTATCTTGTCTACCCCGTTCATTTATTAGTTTTTCGGGCAACATGCATAACGATGCATGAAAACAATTTCGTAGAATTTTTAAACATCAATGGGGATTTTTTCTTTGGCATCAAGTTTGTCAATTTGATTGGAAACATGGAGTAGCAAGAATGTTACATGAATAAACCTTGGAAAAATGTTATGTAGATACATACATATATTTCTGATATGTTGCTATTGATGTAATAAAAATAATACAAAAAAAACTACAACAAATTGTCTGTCTGTCCGTCCATTCGTCCGTCTGTCTGTCGCTATGTTGTTAACATATTTTATTTACCTGTAATTCTATCAGAGTAATAAATTGAATTGGAAAGGCGTAGAAGGGCGGGCGTTTGTTTAATAGACAATAAAATAATAGGGAAAAAATGAAAATCTTTTATTTTTTGCCAAAATTCAAACAACAATGGAAACAAATAAATGGGTTTTATCGATTTTATATCAATCTAAAAATTAAAAATTAGAAATAAATAAGAAAAAAACATAAACCCTTAAACAACAGACGAAAGTTTAAATATGTTTAAAATATTTAAAAGCTCTCTATCATAGACTCTGACATATTGTGGCAACGTAGACCCAAGAAATCTGTCAAGTCATTTGTGACATTTTAAAATAATGTTTTCTTTAGTTAGAATTAATTTTGAAATGTCTAGTCGTTAGATGAAAAACAATAAATACTATTAAATTGTTTAACTTTTCAATTCAAATGATCCTTCGGTAATCGTATCAATAGTATGTTTTCATTAAAGAATTTATTTAACTGAATTCCTTATTTTTACTATTTTCTTCCAAAATTCTATTTTTACTAAATTTATTTAGTTATATTACAGTTAAAGCCTCTTATAAGCTTAAATCAATATATTACTTGTTCCTATATATTACAAATAAATCTATTGGCAATATAACTGACAAAACAAAGAAATTCCTCAATTTAATATAAATGAATTTATAAATTACTTATGGCATCTCAGCAGAAAATATTTTCTTTCGTGCAAAATGTATAAAAACAATTGAATTTTTTCGCAGAATTTATTTTGATATTAAATATACATATAAAATAGTTGACCTAATATAAATATCATTGGGAAATAATAAGATAATTGATTGATACATATGAAAAAGCAATAAAGATGTGGACAATATTTATGACACAAAGGAATTTTTTCTAATTTAATTAAAGGAAGGAAGAGTTCTTCAATTTTATTTAGTCAAAGCTTTTTTTGGGGGAAATATTAAACTTACAAAAAAACCTTAGAAAAAGAATTATACTTGAACTAAACTAGAATTGAAATCAATTAAGACTGAAGTGGAATTATAGTAGAACTGAACTGGAACTAACGTTGAACTGAACAAAAACTGAACTAGAACTGAACTAGAACTGAACTAGAACTGAACTAGAACTGAACTAGAACTGAACTAGAACTGAACTAGAACTGAACTAGAACTGAACTAGAACTGAACTAGAACTGAACTAGAACTGAACTAGAACTGAACTAGAACTGAACTAGAACTGAACTAGAACTGAACTAGAACTGAACTAGAACTGAAATAGAACTAAACTAGAACTGATCTCAAACTGTACCAGAACAGAACAAGAACGGTATTCGTTAACATTTTGATTGTAATTTAATTTACATGCATAATTAAATTGGGTGGGTATTATACGTTTATGCAGTTCTCTCACTTCAACTCACTAATTATTAACAATACGTATACTTAATATTTAATTCATTAAAAATTTTAATTAATGTTACTTATACGCCTTGCACATAAATATCAATGTAAAATATTATGCAAATTTTCATTTGAAAAAATTACCATTTCACTTTATAATTGAAAACATTACTACATTGTAAAAATATTAAATTTATTTAGTAAATTCAATTAACATTTATTTTAATTAAGTTGAAAAAATTAACTTAAACACATTGTTAAAGTAAAACACAAAAGCTTGTTAAAAAGTAACGTATAGAAAACAAAAAAATATTTATAAATATTTTTTAATACAAAATTTAAATAACAACCAAAATATAAAAAAATATATAAAAATATGACCTTGACACAACCGCATGTTATGATCACAAAAGGGTGGAAGAATGGCAAAAAACTGAAAATTAATAGTGTATGTGCAAGTAATATTTTCGTTTGAAAAACAAACCATAAACAAATTATCTCCTTTTTACCATTTTTTGTGTGGAATATAAATTTTACTAACAAATGTTTGTACGTATATATCGACTGGTCCTGCCCTTCTGTGTATAAGTTGTTTTCATATTTTTGTTACTTTTTTGTGAGAATATATATAAAAAAGTATATATTTTTTTAAATGGTTCAGTGACTTGTATATGTATTTATTTTTCGTTAAGTAAACCAATGACTCTTTTTCTATAATCTTAAGAATTTGTTTTCTTTTATAATAATTTTTCCTCTTTTATGTGTTTAACTGAGAGTAAAGGAGAAACCCTTTAAGCTATTCCTTTCATAAATCGTTAACCCCTCGACCTACTGAAGTCCCTTAATAACGTTTATAAATATTTACAAAATGTTGTGAGGAAATCGGCTTCTGTCTTGCAGACTGACCATTAAAGGGTTAAAATGTCTTTTGTTTGGATTAAAGTTGTAGGTTTTTAAAGTCAACATAAAATATTATTATTCAATGGTTTTATAGGTGAGGTGTTTTTTCTTAAACAACATTAGGCTGGTGCAAAACATTATGGACAATATATGTAATAAAAATCAATATTCTAAGTAAAATTTACTTACGAGGATGAAGTGTAATTAATGTCTACATGGCTTTAATGTCCAGTTGGTCAGTAATATGTTTACATTTGTTAAGGACCTTTTGTTCCAAAAGCAGTTAGTAGCTAAATTCTCTTATTATTTAGTATTCCTGGTAAAACATGATGTCTTTTCATGAAAATAAAATAACTGAAAAAAAGTTTCGTAACAAAAGCGTCAGCAATTGATCTAAAATTATCAAAATTAAATACAAAAATCTCAATATTTTTTAACTGAGGCTAAATTGACTAACCAACTTCTGCTAATTGGCGTCTTTCCCCATAAAAGACTTTTCTAAGTTCAGTGTGTTTTTAAGTGCAAGTTTGTTTAGCTTTTATCTACCTTAAATTGAGACACATACACACACACTTATTTATATATCTTCTTCTTTGGCTACATATTTTTTTCACATATGAGGTCCTTTTGTTTGCTTTTAACGTCATCATAGTTAAGGATAATAAATAATTTTTATATATATACTTTTTTTTGTAAAAATTTGATAAGGAAACGGAAAGAGTTTAAAGTGAAACTGAAAAAAAGAAAACTGAAATTGTATTATGTGTGTTTGTAAGACATTTAAAGAGTTTAGACAGAAAAAATAAAAGTGTGTTTCACATAATATTATTACAATTTTACTTTTTTGTATAAAACAATTGGTTGAGGTAAATAAATACATATCAGAAGAATGATAAATTGTTGTATAAATACTTATCTAAATTATTTGTGGTTTTTGAAAAAAAAAGGAACACGACATTAAATGGTTTGAACTACAACTGAACTAATACTTGACTAGAACAAAACTAGAACTGAACAAGAACTGAACTAGAACTGAACTAGTACTGAACTAGAACTGAACTAGAACTGAACTAGAACTGAACTAGAACTAAACTAGAACTGAACTAGAACTGAACTAGAACTGAACTAGAACTGAACTAGAACTGAACTAGAACTGAACTAGAACTGAACTAAAACTGAACTAGAACTGAACTAGAACTAAAATTTTTCTATAAAAATAAAATCCTGAAATGGTCTATGGTTACATTCATTAAAACATAGAGCAACATTTTATTATAGCAATAATGATTATATTTTCAGGTTGTAAAATACACACATTTTCCAAAAAAACTACTCCAATTTTAAAAATAAATTTTTATGTTACAACCAAACAAATGTTTAATTAAACCCAAAAAATTGCTAAAAACTCAACACGCTTTGTTTCATTTTGAACATGAAAAATTGGGAAAAAATAAAAAGAAATTAAAACAAATATTGTGTAATAGCGATTGAAAAAATTATAAACATAAACATATGTACAAATAGTAAAATCTAAAATAAAAATTTATGTTTTTCGGTAATTGTTTTAATTGGATTAAGGGATGGCTATATTTGCAGAATTAAAATTATTGTTATTATGGAACATGGACAAGGTATGAAAAATTTTAAAAAGAAAATTTAATAAAATTTTTATTAAACAAATAATTATAAAGAGTATTTTAACGATTTAGGAATGAAGTTTGTTTTACTTTAGGGCTCAACTAATAGGAAAATTGTCGGTAACCAAGCAAATAAGTGGCATGCTAATGATGTGTTTATATTACTTTCTCTTATGTAAACTTAGACTATTTTTTGCTGGAGGCTGCACTCATAAAAAAATTCTAGGAACAAAAGACAAAAAGAAGATGATATTTATTCAAATGAAAGTAAACTTTGCTTGTATAAACAACATTATTAAAACAGTTTGTAAAATAGCTAAAGGTACACATAAACAATTTTTAGATAGTTTAAATTAAAAAACTTTTCATTTGTTACTAGTTTTAAATTTTAAGAAAGGAATTGAATTTAAAAACTATACATTTCAAATTACTCTAAAATTACTACTGTATTAGGCTAAAGAAATCTTTATCTATATTATATCTACCATATAGTTCTTTTTTCCTTTACAGCTGTTTATGAGCTTTTTTTTCATATCCTAAGGAAAAATGTTCCTGACCATAACTGAAAACAAAAACTGCGGAAGTAGCTAAAGTTTTTCATAGATTTTCTACTTTTTTTGTTCATTTCTTATAAAGCTTCTTTTGGTGTCAAATATTTTTCTTACTAACTTGTTCATTACTTTTGCTTTCTTTACTTAAACCAAAATGACTAACAAAAAAAAAAAAAAAAAGAAATCTTGGAAATTTTTCCAAAACTTTCAAAAAAAAAAAAAAAAAAAAAAAAAAAAAAAAAAACAAAAAATTTAACTGAAAAATTCTTGCTTAAACTAAATCTGACAATAAGAGTTAAATTGAAACGAGCAAATTCGAAATTGAACAATAATAAAACTAATAAACAGAAAACTTAAAAGTATTTCAAAAAAACTTAAGTTTTAAAGTAAAAACAATGAACAAAATATTTCAATGAAAAAATTTAATTTTGAATAAAAATAATAAAAAATAAAGAAAAAAAGTTTTAAATTAATTAAAAATTAATATTTGTTTAAAAAGAAACAATGTTTTATATAAGAAATAATTTTCTTATATAAAATAAAATTTTGAGAAAAATATAAATTTTATTTTTCATAAAACATTTTCTAACGTTTTATAAAATAACTTACTGAAAAAGTATCTTAATATAAATTACTAAAACATTTTCTATAAAAAAAAATTATACAAAAAGAAAATTTATTAAAAAATGTTTTGAAAAAAAATTATATTTTGGTTCTACTTATCAGTTTATTTCCACTTCAGTTCTAGTTTGGATCTCCTTCAATTGCAGTTTATTTGTAGTTCAGTTCTAGTTCAGTTTTAGTTCAGTTCTAGTTCAGTTCTAGTTCAGTTTTAGTTCAGTTCTAGTTCAGTTCTAGTTCAGTTCTAGTTCAGTTCTAGTTCAGTTCTAGTTCAGTTCTAGTTCAGTTCTAGTTCAGTTCTAGTTCAGTTCTAGTTCAGTTCTAGTTCAGTTCTAGTTCAGTTCTAGTTCAGTTCTAGTTCAGTTCTAGTTCAGTTCCAGTTCTAGTTCAGTTCTTGTTCAGTTCTAGTTCAGTTCTAGTTCAGTTCTAGTTCAGTTATAGATTAGTTCTAATTTAGTTGTAGATCAGATCTAAATCAGTTCTTTAAGAAATTTATTTACGATTTTTTTGAAGAAGTATTTCCAATATTCTCCTATTCCTCGCACATCGTGCCTGACATTTGCTTCTTGTAATAATTTCAAATTTCCCAAAAGTTGTAAAATCCATATTTATATTTTAATAAACCAACAAACATTATATCTAAAATTCAAAAAATTAAAACATTTCTCATTTTTTTATTATTCCAATTAAGTTTTTTTGATGTGATACTTCTTAAATTTAACATAATTAATTGTTATTAAATTTTAAATTTAAATTGTGTCAAACTTAAAAGTAATTGCTTGTTGGGTAACGTGTATGTAAGGTACATAAGTACATACATATTGCTCGCCTATTAAATATATGTACTTACGTGCCTGTATGTATCCCTGCTTGCGGCTTAAATATAAATATTTTCATTATTCGGCCATTGAATATTGGCCGCAACATGTTTTTTGATCTCATTATTAGAATTTATTACTCGTTTTTATTACATTCAAAACGTATACAAAGGAAGCGGAAAAATTTGCAATAAAATACTTAAAGTTTTTTTTTTTGTTTAATTTAAACAAATTTTTGTTGGTACTTTTTAGCTCAAAAGTTCTTTTTAGTTAAATATCTTTATTTTAACTATAGTTATGTTAAAAAAAGAGAAACCTTTTTATAAAGTTCTACTTCTTCTTCGTGTTTGTTAACAGCTTCATATTTGTTTTTACAATTTGATCCTTTTTCAAGGATTTTGCTTTTGTAAAGGTAAGAGTGCTCCTCTTTTTTTGGCAGCTATAATGCCATAAAGTGGTAGTTTAATGAACTTTATGGCATTGAGTAAAAAATGGCAAAAAACGATATCAACAACTTACATAAATAGTTGTAATGTAAACGTGATTGTGGCGGAAAAAAAGTGGTTAAGGAACATAAAGAAAAATTTGTACTTGAGAGGTAGATATTTTTTCCTTGTTGGTATAGATTTAAAGGAATTAAAATATGTCTTTGTAGTTGCGAGTATTATATTTTTTTTTTTTCTTAAATTTGATATTTGGATTTGTGTACATATTTTGTTGTAATTATAATGTAATCAATATTCTTATGAAATAATTCTGTTCCCAGGACGCTTTCTTTACATAATAGAAAAAAATGACAAAAAATATAGAAGGAATAAAATATGAATACTTTAAAAGGAATTTTAAAAAGGTACTATTAGCTTTTTGTAAAAAAAATTATAGAAAAATCAAATAGTACCATTTGAAAAAGGAAAAAGTACCAAAAAATACCCTTTATTGAAATCTCATTCAATCAGGAAAGTACAAGTTTTATTTCGAATGTCTTGGATTCATACTATTAAAAATTAAAAAAGCACCATTTGAAAAACAAACAAGTAAGAAATTATAGTCAGGCGAGGCCGACCATATAATACCCTACAGCTGTTACAAAAACCGATCTTAACGATTTTTAATAGGCTTCATCCCTGGGACAGTAGAAGATCATGTACCAAATTTCATTCAATTATCTTCAGAATTGCGACCTGTAGTTTTGATTATATGGACGGACGTACAGACGGACGGACATAGCTAAATTGGCTCAGAGAATGATTCTAAACAGGTTGGTAGCATTTATGTTGGGTATAGGATCAATATTATTGTGCGTTACAAACATCAGCACAAACCCAATATAACCTCTCCACTACATTTTATAAATTCTTCGTTTAGCTTCATGTTTAATTTTATAGAAAATTCAAAAAGTACTATTTGAAAAACGAAAAAAAGTACCAGAAATTCCAATATTGTTCAGTATGATTCTCTCAGGACCCTATATATATAATTTTAGGTTTCTGTACGAAATATTGGCATAAAAATCATATAGTACCATTTGTATTTTCATTTACTAGGGACCCTATTTGTAAATATTTTTGTACCTAAACGTTCTCTCCTATAAAATCGCAGAAAAGTTTCCGTTTTTTTTTTTCAAAATAAACAAACAAATTCAAAAAGTACCTTTTGGTACTTACGTTTTCCAAAAAGTACATAATAAAAAAGTACCAATTAAATAACCGAATAGTACTAAGTTTAACATCATGCTCTTTCTTTACTTTCTGTCTTTCTATTTGATTTTAAGGTTCAGTATTTCAAAAGATTCAAAAAGTACCTTTTGGACAAGAAAATTGTATTAAATTTCAAGTTTATCATTGCCAATCAATACCATTTTTATAGAATACTTAAAAAAGTACTAAAAAGTCCCCTTTTCCAAATTCAAGTTCTATTATATGGGATCTTTGAAACACTGATCCCATATAGAATATCATGACAAAGTGAAACATTAGTGCGAATAACAGTAGGAATCCGTCGCTATCCGAATGGCTCTTAACTGGGATCAAAACAGGATTTTAATTCAATATTTGAAGACTTTAAAACAATATAAGAACTACGTCCTTATCACAACACTAGCTTTGAGGCAAAAGACAGCCAGAATCAAAGACAGCATCGCATTGTGAGAAAGCTTTAACAGAATACTCAGTTTTGCATTATATAGCCCTATTACTCATATGATGCAAAACTGAGTATTCTGCCATATAAGTTGAAACGAAAAGTCGACTTTTTGTATTTAGTTAAAAGTCGACATTTCGATTTTTTTAAATTTATTATTTTATGAATAGTCGACTTTTTGACATTTTTCCGACTTTTTAAAATTTTCCGACCTTTCGACTTCTTTTGACTTTTTCCGACCTTTCGACTATTTTTTTACTTCTTTAGAGTTTTTTCTACTTTTTAACTTTTTTTCCACTTTTTTTTAAATTTTCGACTATTTTTGTCTTTTTTTTACTATTTTCCAATTTTTTCCGACTTTTTTCAACTTTTCGATTTTTTTCGAGTTTTTCCGACTGTTTTAGAGTTTTTGAATATTTTTTCCACTTTTTCAAAATTTTCGACTATTTTTGGCTTTTTTCTACTATTTTTAAGTATTCGACTTTTCGATTTTTTTTTCGACTTTTTCCGAATTTTTGATTTTTTCGACTATTTTTTAACTTTTTCTTTTTTAATTTTTTTTTTCACTTTTTTAAAATTTTCGACTATTTTTGACCTTTTTCTACTTTTCGATTTTTTTCAACTTTTTCCGAATTTTTAATTTTTTTCGACTATTTTTTACTTTTTTTTAATCTTTTTCGACTAGAGAGAGTTTTTGACTTTTTTAAATTTTTGAATATTTTTTACTTTTTTCTACTACTTTCGAGTTTTCGATTTTTTTCATAGACGATAGTCGAGTTATCGACTTTTTTGGAACAAAATTTTAATTTGACTTACGCAAAACCAATCATCAGAACGAATTAAGACCTCATGTAATGGAGATTATTACCTCAATGATCCTATGATCTAGAGACTTTTGTATAATCTCTTGACATGCTGATCAACTTTTGTATAGTTCCTCGGTTTTCTCTCAAAAACGTAGCTCTTAATTTTTGGAATAGGTACATTCAATAAAGTTTCGAAAAAGGTAACAAAATCACCTTTCAAAATTTACTAATACATGTGAAAATTTACTAATACTATCTTATCATACCTTTATCATACTGTACATGCAAAAGTATGTATGCATTACAACGCTTCAGTTTCATATACTCCCCACAGAGTGATTGTCAATTATATTGCTTTTTTGTTTTTTGTTCAATGAAAAGTTGTGACAAAGTCATCAACATGCATTCATTTCACATTCAGTTCTATTCAGGATCAATATTTAGATATTTATATAAAATATTGGTATTTTTAAATAACAATACAATTACATACACATGATATTGTGGTGACTTTGGAACCCCTGCTATGTTTGTTTTTAATATAACCTTTAATAAACAAATTAATTAAAAAATTACGAAATTTATTTATAATTTAGCATAAACATTTTCACACTCATGTTATAAGCCCCCTTTACACGAGAACACAAGCAATATGATCTGTCAAATGAAGAGACCGGTTGGGATCGTCTCAACACAATGTATAATGTATACATCACTCATTGAGAGAAAATACGGAAGGCTCTCTTTAATTTATTAAATTATTAAAAAAAGTAAGAAATTATAGTCGGGGCGAGGCCGACCCCTGTTACAAAAATAAAATGTGATTTAGTTTTGATAGTAAAGCATTTGAGTTGAATTGCACCTTGCGTCAGATATACTCAAGCCATCTATTATTGATAAAAACTGTAGACATTTAAATTAAATTTTGAAGAGGCTATTTAAAGGGACTAGGGTCAAATACGGCCCTATAATTATAAAGTTCATGAGGGTCATCAAGGCTAGTATAGAACTTGATTTTACAGCTTTTTGTCCAGATACGAGTATATTAAACATAATTATGAACTTAAAAGACCTATTCGACGGGTTCAGTTGTGCGCGTGCTAGGTGAAATAATGGAACGATGTTAACCATTTTCAATAGACTTCATCGGTATCATAGAAGATCATGTGCCAAATTTCATTGCAGTTTAATTACAAGGATTACAAGCCTTTCTGAGTTAAGAAAGAAAATGAAATTTAAGCCGATTGGTAAACTTTAAGGTGGGTATAGGGCCAATATTATTGTGCGTTACAAACATCAGCACAAACCCAATATACCCTCTCCACTAAAGTGTATAAAAAATAAAACAGCTATTTCCATCTTACTTTGTTATTATTTTAAAACAGTTGTGTAAACACAAAAAGAAAACATACAACTTTTACTCTCCTTTTTGTAATTCGGTTGTAATTTCTATTTACTTTTTATACCCTTCACCTTCGTGAAAAGGAT
This sequence comes from Lucilia cuprina, assembly GCF_022045245.1. Taxonomy (NCBI): domain Eukaryota; kingdom Metazoa; phylum Arthropoda; class Insecta; order Diptera; family Calliphoridae; genus Lucilia; species Lucilia cuprina. Next base: position 47,843,661 of record NC_060953.1, on the reverse strand, counting down.
ATATATAAGTGTGTCATTCCGTTTGTAATTTCTGGATCCTTATCTGTCTGTATGTATGTTTTTTGAGGACCCCAGATATCGGCGAGATTCAAATCTTTAATAATTCTGTTAAACATGCTTTCAGGAAGATCTAAAATCAGCAAAATCGGTACATAAATAACGGAGGTATGAGCAAAAATCCTTGTTTATAAAAACAAGGCAGAGGGAGAGCAGCAGAGCAAGAGAAGCAGAGCAAGAGTAGCAGAGCGAGAGCAGCATTAGTGTGTTGTTCATGGCGAAACTAATAAGGTGAAGTCATTTCAACAGCTGATTGTTTTTTTGTCTATGGCAAATTAGCCAGAAGCTGTCAAACTCCATATAAAAAATTCTCTCTCAAACCCGATGCTGTCAAACTACATATATAAATAATTTCATTAATTGACTTCACCTTATAGTCTATTCGCCTTGGTGTTGTTATTGGCTAGAAACATGAAATTAAGTATGTGGAGCCTGGTTTAAGTTAGGCTCCACTATTTGGTTCTTTTTCAAAAGGTACTTTTTAAATTTTCTATAATATTGAACCCAAAATAATGAAATTAAGTATGTAGAGTCAGAATTAGATGAGAACCCATAAAAGTAAACTTTTTGGTACTTTTTCGTTTTTCAATATATTCAATATATAATATTGAACCCAGAAATATGAAATTCAGTATTTAGAGTCTGGATTAGGTGAGAACCCATAAAAGGAACTTTTTGGAACTTTTTCGTTCTACAAAAGGTATTTTTTTGAATTTTTTTAATATAGAACTTAGGAACATGAAATTAAGTATGTAAAGTCGTAATTAGATGGGAACCGAAAAAAGTGAACTTTTGTTTATTAAAAGGTACTTTTTGAATTTTCTATAATATTGAACCTAGAAATATGAAATTAAGTATGTAGAGTCTGAATTAGGTAAGAACCCAAAGATGGGAACTTTTAGGTACTTTTTGTTTATTTTTTCGTTATTCAAAAGGTACTTTTTTGAATTTTCTATAATATTGAATCTAGAAACATGAAATTAAGCATGTCTAGCACAAAGTGATATAAAAGAGGATTTTTTGGTACTGACTTCTTTTTTAACACACCATGGTGAAGGGTATATAAGATTCGCAGAATATAGAACTCTAACATGTTTTTATTAGACTTTATGTACGTAAAGTATGATCGTGTAAAGGTCCCTTTAAAGTGAAAAAATAAATATCAAAATAAAGATAAATAACGTTTATAACAACTTTGCAGTTTTATATTTTAATGAGATTAAAGTTTTGAAAAGAATCCCTGGAATAAATCTCAACATTTATCTGCTTTGAAAACTTTTCAATTATCTCTTTTTTCAGAAATTTAAAGCTAAAATTTTCTCATGAAATATTTTTTAACAAAAATTATATCCTTTATTTATTTATAATAACAAGAAGAAAAAATCCTTAATTTTTCTCTTTATCATCCTTTTATTAAATTTTAAATTTAATTCACATCTGCTTATATTCACATCAAGCTTTAGGACTATTTATACATACATATGTATGTACATAACATACATATTTAATTTGTTCTTTTAATTTAAGATAACCTTTTTGCGCTTTAAGAAACTGTCCTTTAAAGCTGACCTTGAACTTTTGGTGCTCCAAGGGAGCAGTGTTAAGAGTCTTACATATTATGTACTATGTAATTCCATGGATGTATGGTTGTTATACAAAATTGTATGTTTTGCTTTTTGAGCACGTTTTTATGTACACACATACACACACACACATACATATTATTAAAGAATATTAAAAGATTTTATAACTCTAACGAATTTGTAGCTTAAAGCTCTAAAAATAATAATAATAGAAGCAATTTAAGATGTTAATAGTTTAATCAAGTCAAAATGTCAAATTAGACTAACCAGATACAGGAATATAAAAATATATTTTTTTACATATTGAAATATATTTCGTATGTCAATATCAATAGACAAGTATTTTTATAGCAAATTTAGGCCAAATTTTTAATATATGAACATAAATTTTAAATTTTTAAATTCCAGTTGTTAAAGCTGGTAACTCTAAAGTTATTTCAAATTAACTAAAGTTATACTATATGCATTAAATGAAAGAATTAAAATACGTAACGTAAAGTGCAAAATTCCAAGAATTTTATAAATTTTGTGATTTTTCTCTATTTAAAAATTTTCAACAACTCTTTTGTTTTTACAAAACGAATTTAATACAGTAAATGTGGCAAATTTACTTAATTTTTTTAAAGAATTAAGAAAAGTCAAACTTTATTAAGTTTTATGTAAACCCATCAAAAAAAGAACTTTCAAAGAAGCGAAAAGGAAATAAAATTTATTCCATGAAAGTTAGTACAGTTCTAGTTCAGTTCTATTTCAGTTCTAGTTCAGTTCTAGTTCACTACTAGTTCAGTTCTAGTTCTAGTTCAGTTCTAGTTCAGTTCTAGTTCAGTTCTAGTTCAGTTCTAGTTCAGTTCTAGTTCAGTTCTAGTTCAGTTCTAGTTCAGTTC
>NC_060953.1:47837705-47841037 GCF_022045245.1 Lucilia cuprina | reverse complement strand
AGAACTAGAACAGAACTAGAACAGAACTAGAACAGAACTAGAAAAGAACTAGAACAGAACTAGAACAGAACTAGAACAGAACTGGAACAGAACTAGAACAGAACTAGAGCAGGACTATAAAAAAACTAGAGCAGAACTAGAACAGAACTGAAACAGAAGAAGAACAGAACTAAAACACAACTAGACCAGAACATGAACTAGATCAAGAACTAGAACAAGTACTAGAAAAGAACTAAAATAAAACTAGAACAGAATGTGAACGGAACTAGAACAAAACAAAACTCAAACTGAACTAGAACAGAAGTATAACAGAACTAGAACAAAAGTACAAAAAAAAACTAGAACAGAACTAGGACATAACTAGAACAGAAATAGAAAAGAACTAGAACAGATCTAGAAGAGAACTAGTAGAGAACTAGAAGAGAACTAGAACAGAACTAGAAGAGAACAGAACTAGTACTGATCTAGGGAAGAGCTAGATCAGATCAGAACTAAACAACCTCTGAAGTAGAATTAAACTAGTAGTAGAATAAAAGTTTAAACGAACTGGAATAATACCGAAGAAAACTTCACCTGAACTCGTCCCCACGACAATTGGATCTACGCTCAGAACGACCTGAGTCATACTCAGCCAAAGATTTTCAACTCAGCTACAGTTGTATCAATCAAAAGTTTTCCCCCAGTAAAGAAACTATCGACTGTAGAAGAACTGTTACAACAACACCTGAACTAGAATTAGACTACGTTTTAAGTAGAACAGAACAAGTACAGAACTAAAAGAGAACAAGGACAAAACTATAACAGAACTGAAACTAAACAATAAAGAATATAAAACTATAGTAAAGTACAACTGATCAGCTCCTTCTTTAAATTAATAAACAAATTTAAATCCAAATTAAAGAAACTTATAAAAAAAACTCACATTTTATCATTTGATGTTCCCTCCTCCTCTTCCTGCATACTATCACCATGTTCTGAAGGCGGTGTGACCACCGATGATTCTGGTTCTGCTATACTAACACACGACTTAGTCATAATACCCTCTACACTTGCAGCAGGTTGTACATTAATTTTCACTATATCCGTGGTTGGCAAATACCATTTCGTTTGCGAACCACTGCTAGCATAAAAATCCAATGTGCAAGGTTTCTTACTGGGCTGTTGCATGTGCAACGAAGAGCTACGATAATTAATCGAATCATCCAAAGAGGAATCACATTCATTAACAGATTCACGACCACTGTCAAAAGCAGTGGCGTCCTGTTGCTCCAACAGCTGCTGTTTTGTTAAATTACTTTGGCAATCAGCCAAATGGGGGAATATGGTAGAATTTGTTGTTGTTGTTGTTTTAAATAAAGGTGCATCTTCTTTTGCCTCCTCTTCATTATTTGGAAATTGTTGTTGTTTATATTTCTGCCCCGTTAATGAGGAGCAGTATGCGTTGGCGCACAAAACATCTGACCAAGATGTCAACAAAGAAGAAGAACAAGAATTGCAAGGAGAGGAAGAAATATTGTTAATATTGTTGTCAGCCGGCGCAGCAACAACTACAACAGTTGCTGCTGCTGTTGTTCTTGATACACAATTTTCTGGTGTTGTTGTTATTATTGTTGTTGGTGCTGTCGCAGCAGACGCTGTTGTTAGTTTTGAATTTATTGTTGTAGACATTTTTTATTTCCTTTTTGTTTTGTTGTTTTCGTATAAATTTTTAGTTGTTGTTCTTGTTATTTCATTAAATGGTTATGAAATTCTTCACAGATTTTTTTGCACTTTTTTTTCCCACATAAAATTGTTAAATATTTATTAAAATTACTTTATTTTTCATGAAATTTGTATTATTTCTTCTTTGAAACGCACTAAACAATGACATTTTTTCTTTACACTTGTTTCTTCTTCTGCTTTGATATTGTTTGTGTGTTTCTTCGTTTTTATAAATCACATTGACCATTAAAGGAATTTAATGGAAATTTATGAATGAATTTCTTAATTTTTTTATTTTCTGCGGGTTGCTTCGGTATTTGATGTAGGAAAAAATCAACCCCAAACACTAATTGACATGTTTTCATAAAATAATTGACTTTGTCATCACTACATATATTTTAAAATATATATTTTTTTCACTACACTTTAATTTGTAACAATTGCACTGAATTCAATTTTTTATTAATTTTAAAAGCCGCTTAACGCCACACGTTGCTTACAAACGTACGCGAAACAAAAACACGACTAAACATAAAAATACACTCTCGTTACAGAAACTTTACAAATAAAATGTATATGTGTGTTTTTGTTGTTTTGTATTAGAGATGAGAAAGCTTGCAACGATAACACAGAGAAAAGGAAAAACACAAAAACAAAATTGAAAAAGAACAGAAAACCAATGTTTCGTTTTCATACTGTCTCATTTTGCCAAGAGAGAGAGTACAATTTTTCATAAAGAGAGGTAATTTAAATGAAAGTGCCCAAAAGTATGCTACAAGTATATACCATAATAAATGTTTACCTATGACAGTGACGGCTAATAAAACAAGAATTTTATAGTTGATTTTTGTGGTGTTGAAAAACCGTTGCTTAATAATATGGGCAAAATACATATAAATCTTTAACTTGTTAACGGTTAGTCGGAGTTGCATAACATTTCAAATGCGTAACGGGGAAATATTGTCGTGTTACAGTTTTGTAGTCATTGGTATATCGGGGAAACAGCCAGATATTCCACAAAGTTAGAACATCTTAAGAATGTTTAATTACTCAAAGATTTGAATAAATCTCAACTCAAAGACAACAGTACACTTTGCTAAAGCACTGATCAGTGGTGAATCTGAATGAGGCCTCAGAATTTATCCATCACATCAGGTTTTGAACTGGAATTAAACTAGTTATGAACTGAAACTGAACCGAACTAGTCCAAAACTAAAACTGAAGAATAATTGAACTAAAAACGGAAATATTTGAACTAGAACTATAATTAAAATTATAATTAACTATAATTAAAAAAGAACTAAACAATTCGAACTACTTAGATTAAAAAAAAAAACTGAGCTAGAATTGAAATAAAATCGAACTAAACTTAAACTAGAACTGAACTTGAACTAGAACTGAACTAGAACTGAACTAGAACTGAACTAGAACTGAACAAGAACTGAACTAGAACTGAACTAGAACTAAACTAGAACTAAACTAGAACAGAATTAGAACTGAACTAGAACTGAACTAGAACTGACCTAGAACTGAACTAGAACTGAACTAGAACTGAACTAGAACTGAACTAGAACTAGAACTGAACTAGAACTAGAACTGAACTAGAACTGAACTAGAACTGAACTAGAACT
>NC_060953.1:47803698-47837605 GCF_022045245.1 Lucilia cuprina | reverse complement strand
AGTTCTGTTCTAGTTCTGTTCTAGTTCAGTTCTAGTTCTGTTCTAGTTCTGTTCTAGTTCTGTTCTAGTTCTGTTCTAGTTCTGTTCTAGTTCTTTTCTAGTTCTGTTTTAGTTCTGTTCTAGTTCTGTTCTAGTCCTGTTCTAGTCCTGTTCTAGTTCCGTTCTAGTTCTGTTCTAGTTCTGTTCTAGTTCTGTTCTAGTTCTGTTCTACTTGTGTTCTACTTCTGTTCTAGTTCTGTTCTAGTTATGTTCTGGTTCCGTTCTAGTTCTGTTTTAGTTCTGTTCTAGTTCAGTTCTAGTTCTGTTCTAGATCAGTTCCAGTTCTGTTTTATTTCTGTTCTGGTTCCGTTCTAGTTCTGTTTTAGTTCTGTTCTAAATTTGTGTTAATTCTTTTCTATTTCTGGTTTTGGTTCTGGCTCTGTTCTAGTACTTCTGTAGTTCTGTTTTGATTTTGTTTTAGTACTGTTACTGTATTAATTAAAAACATTATCAGAAATTAGTTAAAAAATTATATTCCCATTGCCTAAAATTTACCTTAATCATACTTATGAAAATCCCTTAAAAGTGAGTGAATTCAATTAAGCAAAAGCTCAATTAAACTCTTGATTTCACAAGCTCAAGTCGACAGCCTGTTAAATCCAATTACAGAATAATAATGAAATGACATAATGAAACAATTATAAATGTAGCTTATAAATTCCTTCTACAGCAACATTTAACTTGTTTAATACTTAGAAAATGAAGAATGTTCCGGAATTAATTTTTTTGCAAATGCCCATGAAGTATAAAAATTAAGAAGTTAAAGTAATGAAAAGATTAACTTTGCAACAAAAGATGTTTATAACAAGTATTAAAAAATCAGTCAAATTATTTATTTTATATTGTCACTGACCGTGTAAGCCATTTAAAAGGATTATTATTTATTGCCAATTATTGTGCAGGGGCATTACAAAAGAATTTGTGTTGGCAGCTGGGTGGGAGTTGGAGAAGTGTTTTCTTTAAAGTGGATGCTTATTACACTTATATTACTTTGTATATAGCGAGTACTTGAAGTGTTTTTATAAAATTTTTCATTTTTTTAATTGCGCATTTATCATTTTGGTTGTCAATTTCTTTTATTACTTACACACTTGTATTTTTTTTTTAACAAATTCAATTTGTAACAAGTGTAAAAATGTGTAAAATTTTGTAATTAATTTTCAATAAAGTTTTTAAAAATTAATTAAAAATATATTATATTCCAATAATACAATGTAAAAAACATTAAATTTACAAAACAAGGTGTGTACTTAAAGTAGGCAATATTTTAATTGAAATAAAAATTGTAAATTTTCATGACATTCGTTTGCTTTAAATTCATTTTAATTTCCCAATTATTCATATCCTCTATAAATTCAATTCCTTAATTGTCCCTATTTTATAAAACCAGCTAAAAAGTTTGTCAAATAGTCAGGTGCATTAATTCACCTTTATTATTTTGCATTTTTATTTTATATATCGCTTCTGCTTGTAATAATAAATTCCCCCGGTTCAAAACCATTTAAATTTCCTGTTTCTTCTTCGTTTTAATTTCATGCAACACCGGTTACTGGCTAAATTAAATTTTACTACATGTTCAACTTTAAAATTGCTCAAATACAACAAGTCATCTGCAACCCTTAAAACCACAATAAATTTTCCGTTTATTTATATTTTTTTTCTTCTTTTACAGTTTTTGTTAAAAAATTTATACACTGACACCACAGCAATTATTATTTATAAACACTCGCCATTATATATTTACCTTTTTACATATTAAATTGTATGATATAATTTGCGCAAAGGATAACAAAAAATAGTAGAAAGAGTACTATTGCAAATATGAACTTTTAAGAGCTAATGCTATAGAAAATTTTTTGCAAAATTATGCAACAGACATTTGTGACAATTTTGGAAAGAAGATTTTGCTTTTAGTTTTCGTTAAAATGGAACTGAACTGAATTAGAACGGAACTGGTAGTGAACTATAACTGGATTAGAACTGACCTAGAACTAAACTAGAAGTGGACTAAAACTAAAGTAGAACTGAACTGTCAGACTATGAACTAGAACTGAAGTAGACGAAAACTGTTAGATTGTGAACTAGTACTAAAATACAATTGAACTAGAACTGAACTAGAACTAAACTAGAACTGAGCTAAAGTAGAACTGAACTGGAACTGAAATAGAACTAAACTAAAATGAAATAGAACTAAATTAAAATGAAATAGAACTAAATTAGAACTGATCTAGAACTAGAACTGAACTAGAACTGAACTAGAACTGAACTAGAACTGAACTAGAACTGAACTAGAACTGAACTAGAACTGAACTAGAACTGAACTAGAACTGAACTAGAACTGAACTAGAACTGAACTAGAACTGAACTAGAACTGAACTAGAACTGAACTAGAACTGAACTAGAACTGAACTAGAACTGAACTAGAACTGAATTAGAACTGAACTAGAACTGAACTAGAACTGAGCTATTACTGGACTAAAACTAAAATAGAACTAAACTAGAACAGAACTAGAACTTAAATAGAACCTAAATCTTAGAAAATTTAGAAGATGTTCAAAAATAAACAATCGAAAATACGTTGGCAAATCGATAGAAGTACTTTTTATATCCTTATTTTTTACCCTGTTTTCCGGCTTACAATTGTAAATAAATCAACAGTGTGTAAATTTGCAAATCCACAAGTTTTATGTCTCTTATGTATGGGTGTATATACAACATGAGAGTCTACTAACATCAACCAGAACGCCGAGTGCGTGTGTGTTGCTAATTTATTTAATTTGACATTAGCTTTTGCTCCTGGTGGTTGTTTGTAACCAATGATGTCTACAACAATATTGTGTGACTTCTATGTTGGTGGTGGCGGTTGAAAATAAATGGTGTTAGAATAAAGAAGAACTGTATAAGTGGTGGGAGTGTTGACACGCACACAGATACTGATAGCCACACTCAATTATATTTTGTTTAGAATAAATAAAATGTTGAAGACTATAATGTAAATATTACATGGTGTAAACAATGTATTTTTTGTTGTCCCTGGTATTGTATGTTGTTGTTATTTTTTTTTTTGCTCAGATGAGTTTCTCCCTTATCTCTGTCGATATTGGACCAAAAATCCAATTATCACTAAGTTTTGCGATAAATATCAACATGAAAAGGGAATTTATTTTGCTTGCTTACGTTTTTAGATTAGTAAGTGTCACTTAAAACGTCAATTGGTTTTGGTCAAACAAATAAATACTTATAAAAATTATATTAAATATATGTATATGTATAACATGCGTCCACTTTTTGTTTAATTAACTAATTATAAGGGTCACGTTCAAAGCTAAACACTCATATATGTGAGGGCTATGATAAGTTAAGGAAACTAATTGACTTTGAAGGCTTCGTCTGAGGAGTTTTGCAGGAAGTGATGTTGGTATCACTGTTTATTTATGGGAAAAGGGTGATAGAAAGAGGAACAACTTGAATATAAATTGTTTTTAAGTAGCGAAGTTATTTAGAAAGTTATTTTGAAAGTAAAAAAATCTTATTCGAAATTGTATTTCGAACAGAGCTAATAAATGATTTAAAAAGTGAATTTTTCAAGCTTAACCGATTACTCTCCGGACAGCCTTAGAGTCCATCTACATTGACCGACCATCTGCTTGTTGTCACGTACGTATCTATGTATGTTCATTCACCTCAATCTTAAACAAAAATGTCCTTCCAAATGTTTATAACTTTCTGGTTTAATAGGGCACTTTGTTTATTCCTATTAAACCATGAAATTAATATTTGTTTTTATTTTTCATGGTCGATTATGTTTTTGTTCCCTGTCTGCCCACACTTAAGGGCTTCTTTTCAATATAAAGTTTTGTATTTGTCTGTCTGTTTAATGACTCTGTTTATTGATTTAATCGTCCGAAAATAATATGGTTGACAGACAAGACATCAAACTGTGGAAAATGTTATAGATTTCCACCACCTTATTTTCCATATAATTTATCAAAATTTCTTTTCAAGTTTTTTCATACATCATTTCTTTAGTTTAATAAATGATTTATGAGTAAAAAGAGGAGCAAAAAGGAGGGGGTGTAAATAAACACCTGAGGCGGAAAATTTTAAAATTTATAAATTTCCACACTTTGTTATTTCAATAATAAAGTTTTTTCTTAAGGATTGGATTTAAAAACTACAAGAGACTTTCCAAGTAACCCATTACTGCACTAGTCCTGCTGTAGTTTACTAGGGTATCACTGCTACAAATCTTGACATGTTTATTAGCTTCCTTCTAAGGTTTAGTATAATGGCTCAAGCTATTCCTCCCTTTTACCAATTATTAATCGATTTTTCAATATATTTTCTTATTTACTTAAACACAATTTCTTAAATCATTAGACCCAAACTATGTTTACTACTACTCCAATTATTTGCCTTATTTGCTTAACTTAATCGCCCTAAACAAATCTCTCTTGTTACTACCAAATACTTTTAAATTCACATAACACTTCTCTAACTAAATATTATTACAATTAGTCTCAATGTATTCTTTTTTTCTCTCCAAATATTTCACCCATCATGATTACAAAATAATTTTCTTTTTTATTTATTTTGTTCCTCATTACACGAGACCCTAGACCAAACAAAATTCTTAGTTGTTGTTGTTAGAAAATAGATAAAATAAATATACTATATTTCATAATACAAACATTTCGTAAAAAATACAACAAATAATTTGTTTCAACAAGAGAAACTCAAAGTAAATAAATAATAAGAAATCTTAACTCAGAGTCAGTCAGAGTCGTCTACTTATGGCAAACAACTGACAAAATCAGTGTAAAGATTTTTTTGTCACGTATTTATAGCTCATTTTGTTTAATAATAATTATGGAAATTCGTATGAAAGCAGAAACAATAATAATTGATATTTTTCAATTAGTTTTATAAAAAAAAACTATTGGGAACAAATTCAAATGAATTTGCAAATTATATATTTTTTTGTGGACTACTAGATTTTTGTTATTAAAAAAGTTTTTAAAACTAAGCATTCAAAATCGAATAAAGTCTTTCTTAACTAGAGTCTTTTGTTCAGATTTGTTTTAAAATTTAAAAATCTAATAAAAATTGGTATCAGCTAAGCTCTAGTGCTTTTATGTAAGAACTTACTCTACACCCTTTCTGTATGTTGTTGTGGTAAGTCTTGTCTATAGTTCAGACTATACTATTGTCTATAGCCCAAACTATAGTTCAGTCTTGTCTATAAGACTGTACTATTGTCTATAGTCCTATCTATAAGTAAGTCTATTTTGATCCAGACTTGTCTTTGATCCAGACAAGACTATTGTCTATAGTCCAGTCTTGTCTATAAACCAGACTATAATCTTGTGGTTAGACCAGACTTTAGTCTTGCCTCTAGCCTTGTCTTGTATATTATAGTCTATAGTTTTCCCTTTAGATTTCAGACAATACTCTTGTTATTTGTCTAGTGTCTAGACTATAGTTTTGTCTAAAGATCTGACTACAATTTTGCCTTGAGACTATAGTCTTGCCTATAGTCCAGACAAAAGTTTTGTCTATAGTACAGTCTATAGTTGTCCCTTTATATTTCTGACAATAATATATAATATAGTTCAGATTATAGTCTTTTCTTTGGTTCAGACTATAGTCGTGTCTATAGTCTAGATTATAGTCTTTTCTATGGTTCAGACTATAGTCTTTTCTATTGTCCGAACTATAGTCTTGTCTTTTGTCCAGACTATAGTGTAGTTTTTGTCTACGGTCGAGATTATAATCTTGTCTATAGTCCAAACTATAGCCTTGTCTATAGTCCAGACTATAGTCCAGACTATAGTCTTGTCTATAGTCCAGACTATAGTCTTGTCTATAGTCCAGACTATAGTCTTGTCTATAGTCCAGATTATAGTCTTGTCTATAGTCCAGACTATAGTCTTGTCTATAGTTCAGACTTTAGTCTTGTCTATAGTACAAACTTTAGTCTTGTCTATAGTCCAGACTATAGTCTTGTCTATAGTCCAGACTATAGTCTTGTCTAGAGTCCAGACTATAGTCTGGTCTATAGTCAGAATATAGTTTTGTCCACAGTGCAGACTATAGTCTTGTCTATAGTCCAGACTATAGTCTTGTCTATAGTCCAGACTATAGTCTTCCTTATAGTCCAGACTATAGTCTTCCTTATAGTCCAGACTATAGTCTTGTCATTAGTCCAGACTATAGTCTTGTCTATAGTCCAGACTATGTTCTTGTCTATAGTCCAGACTATAGTCTTGTCTATAGTCCAGACTATAGTCTTGTCTATAGTCCAGACTATAGTCTTGTCTATAGTCCAGACTATAGTCTTATCTATAGTCCAGACTATAGTCTTATCTATAGTCCATACTATAGTCTTGTCTATAGTCCAGACTATAGTCTTGTCTATAGTCCAGACTATAGTCTTGTCTATAGTCCAGACTATAGTCTTGTCTATAGTCCAGACTATAGTCTTGTATATAGTTCAGACTTTAGTCTTGTCTATAGTCCATACAAAAGTATTGGCTATAGTCTTGCTTATAGTATTAGACATTAGAATCTTGTATGCGATGTCTAGACAATAGTCGTGTCTACAGTCCCACCCAGTCCATACTATGGACCCAGTAGCCTAAACTTTATTACAGTTACATACGTGCATATTTGTTGTTTTTATAATCTTCTATATTCTTTTATTGTAAATGTTTTTAGATTTGTCCGATTTTTTTATATAGCAGTTGGTCGTTAAATATTTACCAGTTGTGTTAGTTCTCACAATGAGTTGCGTGTTTTTCTGCGTTTTTTAAACTTATTCCAACTGTTTAGATTTATTTTTGTAACTTTTTTCTAGTTTGAACTTTTATATCAAACTAAATATGCAAATGGCCGGCTATTTAAGTTGTAAATGTAAAGGTTAATTTACCATAAAAATGAAAGAAAATTTCATAATAATACCTAACAAAGTACTTTAACCTCTAAGAACCTTGTTGAGCTAAGAAAAAAAGTACAAGTTCAATGTTTTATTAAATGAAAATAAACGTTATAAGGTAATAAGAAATATATATTCAAATTTTGCTTTATTATTGTATGTAAGGAGGTAATAAGGTGGAAAATTATAAAGAATTTAAAAAGAAATGAACATTATTTTCGTAGTTGATTGCTATAAAATCTTATTAAAACTGCTATTTATTGTTACATTACTGTCAATTAAATGGCCATCATGAAATGTTTTAATGTTTAAACATTAAAATTCACCACAATTCTCTTAAATTTACAAAGACATCCTTGTCTCATCCATTAGTTTATAGTTATAATTTCACTTTCTTTGAATTTCTTTTTGTTTTGCTTTAACTGCTGAATTATTTGCCAAAAGAAAAAATTATAAAAAAAAAATTAACTATTAAATAAAATATTGAATACTTAATTTGCCATTAACGCTTTAGGTACGTGCACCACATCATACAACTTTTTCTCTTTAATTTATTGCAAAGAAATTTACAAACACAAAAAAAAATAAATCATTTTAAAATTCCACGGGAAGAATGCAATTGTTAAAATTTGTTTGTTTGGTTTTTAACAATAAATTTATTCTCACAACTTGCCAACAACATGAAGAAAGAAACAAAATGTAAAAAATCTGCTGGTACATATCATTTATTTAACAACTACAACTACAAGTAACATCTTCCTGCATCTTAAAATTTTTAATTTATAATTTTAAACATATATATTTTTAAATAAAAATGTTCTGTGTGTGGCATTGAGGTATTTGTTTTTCGTTACTAGAGTATTTTTTAAAGATAACCACGTACATCTAGTAGATTTTATGTTTCAACACACCCCTCTCAAAAGTAGAAGTTGCAAAGTAAGTCAACAGCAACAATAACAATAGCATAGATTTGTTACAAGTGCAACTTGCTTACCCAGTCTATAGTGTGGTTTATAGTCGAGACTATAGTCTGGTCTAGACCAGATTATAGGCTTTTTTTATAATCCAGTTATTGTTCTTTATAATCTCTATAGTCCAGATTATAGTTTTTCTATAGTCCAAACTATAATCTGGATTATAGTCTTGTCTATAGTCCATATTATAGACATTTCTATAATCAGGTATATAGTATTGTCTATAATCATATCCATAGCCCAGAAAATAGTTTAATCAATAGTCCAGACTATAGTCGATACTTTAGACCAGACAATAGTTTTATCTATAGTGCAGACTATAATCTTGTCTATACTCTAGTCTTGTCTATAGTCCAGACTCTAGCCTTGTCTGTAGTCCAGACTCTAGTCTTGTCTATAGTACAGACTGTAGTCTTGTTTAAAGTCTAAACTATAGTCTATAGTCCAAACTATAATCTTGTCCATAGTCTAGACTATACTTTCGTCTATAGTCCAGACACTAGCCTTGTTTATAGTCCAGACTCTAGTCTTGTCTATAGTCCAGACTATAGCCTTGTCTAAAGTCCAAACTATAGTCTATAGTCCAGACTATAATCTTGTCCATAGTCTAGACTATACTTTCGTCTATAGTCCAGACTCTAGCCTTGTCTATAGTCCAGACTCTAGTCTTGTCTATAGTCCAGACTATAGTCTTGTCTAAAGTCCAAACTATAGTCTATAGTCCAGACTGAATTCTTGTAAATAGTCTAGACTATACTTTCGTCTATAGTCCAGACTCTGGTCTTGTCTATAGTCCAAACTCTAGTCTTGTCTATAGTCCAGACTATAATCTTGTCCATAGTGTCTATAGTCCAGACTCAAGTTTTGTCTATAGTTTAGACTCTAGGTTAGCCTATAGTTCAGACTATAATCTTGTCTATAGCATAGATGATAGTTTCGTCTATTGTTCAGACTAGTATTTTCTATAGTCTAGACTCTAGTCTTGTCTACAGTCCAAACTCTAGTGTTGTCTATAGTCCAGACTCTAGTCTTGTCTACAGTTCAGACTCTAGTCTTGTCTATAGTCCAGACCCTAGTCTTGTGTATAGTCCAGGCTATAGTCCAGACTGTAGTCTTGTCTATAGTCCAGACTATAGTCTTGTCTTAAGTCCATAGTATAGCCTTGTCTCAGTTTATGATCTTGTCTATAATCCAAACTATAATCATAGCCATAACCCAGAGAATAGATTTATCTATTATCTTGTCTATAATCCAGATTATTGTCTTGTCTATAGTTAAAAATACGTATCTCTATTCTAGACTATAGTCTTGTCGATGTTCCAGATTATTCTCCTGTTTATTATTCCGATTATAAACTTGTCGTTAGTTCAATCATTGTTTTTTGCTGGGATTCTGGTCTCATTTCTTTTTTTTAAAACTTCCCAATTTCTACTTCCACTCACCCACTCTCTCACTTACTTATACAGTCTGTTACTGCAACAAATGAGATACATGGCCAAGAGATATTAACAATGATGTTGTTGTTGTTGCTCTAAAATTGTAGATGTTGCTAGCGATGATGATAACAATGTTTTTGCTACTTTGCCATTATTTTGACAATGTTGTTAAGTGCTGTTTTATGACTTAAAGGTTGAGTGTTGCATTTCATTTTTGCTTTTTTTTTTAAAGATGATGTAGTAGATGTTTTAAAAATTCTTTTGGGTCACCAACACTCAAGACGAAGGATGTTTTTTTTAACCCACATTTATTAGTAGTTGATGTTAAGAAGATGTACAGATTTTAAGAGTGATTAAAATTAAACTAATTTTTTCTAAATACAACTAACTAAGTTAAGCTTAATTGGGAAATAGCTAAATGCTTAAAAATCTTATAATGAAATAGGGTGCAATTTGTCATTTGTTTAAGAAAACATGAAAAAGGATTTGAACATTTCTACATAAAATTACACACATACCAAGTTATCCAGACAAACTACACTCTTATTTATTACCAGATGAAATTTTTAAAGGAAGCTGTAGAAAAACGATGAGTTAACAATATCTGAACAGCAAAAAAAAGTGACATTTCCATTTTTGGCCCACAATGGAGGGGGGTTAGGAACAATTATGCAATTTCTTTTAGTTTTTTTGATTGATTAACAAGAAAACCCACAATAATACTAAAATAAAACAAATAATAAAAAGCGACAGTAAAAGTTTCAAAACTAAAAAAAAGTAAACCTGACATCAAAATGCCATTTTAAAGCCGTACGACTGTAAAATGAAAAGACAAAAAAAGTGACAAAGAAATGTTGTATTCCGTAAAGTATGACTGAATGTATGTTCATAACATTTTGTAACATGTTTAAAATAATAAAAAAAAAATAAAATTAAAATTTGTTTTTGTACTTACTTATTTCTGTATGTAACTCACGTAATAAGCCATGTCTAAATTAAAGAAATTATGAAAAACAAAAGTTATGTTGACATTTTTTTCTTTTCAAATTTGGTTTAAAAATTGTTCAGTGAAAGAGAAAGAGACATTATGTATATTTTTATAGCAAAAATTTATGCTGAAATGCTATACCATAAGAATTCCTTAAATTACATTAAAACAAATAACATTAGACTATACCGAATCATAAATACCCACCATCAAACCGTATGTTGTTAATGGATTGCTCCCCTATGAATAGTGTATTAAATTAGTTTTCTGAAGGAGGCCTTATAGGGGGGAAAGGTCAATTGTGGACTGAATCTGGTAAGACCCTTTAGAGAGATTTGTGTTCATAAGAAACTTCATTATGTCGAATTTTAACGCTATAATCTTACTTTCAAGTCAATAGTGAGCGTTAAAGTCATATTCTGAGGGGAGCCTTATTTGGGGGTAGGACCGATCTTCATAAAATTATGAAAATAGATTTTTGCTCTTAAGAAACTTCTATCGAATTTCAGCGCAAAATGTTTATGTCAGTAATTTAACAGTTTAAGTCATTTTTTGGAGGGGAACCATATATGAGGAGTAGGGTTAATTATGGACAGAACCTCATAAAATTTGGTAGAGAAAATTTGACTCATATAAGACTTATTTATAATTAAAATAGATATGACTGTTAAGGTTTTATTTCGGGGACGGGCTAAGGGAGAACGTGGACCAATATTGTCCATTTTCAATATCAAACAAACCTTACCTATTAGAAATATTTGTGAAAGTACTCTATAGCTCTTTTCGTTCGGATTCTATCGAGTTTTTAACAGACAGACAGACAGACAAACGGACGGACAGAAGGACAGACATTGCTAGATCGTCTTAGAATTTGATAAGGACCCAGAATATATATTGTACATTTTCAATATCAAACAAACCTTGCCTATAAGAAATACTTGTGAATGAACTCTCTAGCTCTTTCCGTTCGGACTCTATCGTGCTTTTAACAGGCAGACGGACGGACAGAAGGACAGGACAGACAGACAGACATTGCTAGATCGTCTTGGAATTTGATTAGGACCGAGAATATATATTGCCCATTTTAAATATCAAACAAACCTTACCTATAAGAAATATTTGTGAAAGAACTTTCTAGCTCTTTCCGTTCGGACTCTATCGAGCTTTCAACAGACAGGCGGACAGAAGGACAGACATTGCTAGATCGTCTTGGAATTTGATAAGGATCTAGAATATGTATTGCCCATTTTCAATATCAAACAAACCTTGCCTATAAGAAATATTTGTGAAAGAACTCTCTAGCTCTTTCCGTTCGGACTCTATCGAGCTTTCAACAGATAGACAGGCAAACGGACGGACAGAAGGACAGACAGACATAGATCGTCTTAGAAATTAATAAGGACCCAGAATATATATACTTATGTGGGTCAATATTCGAGGTGTTACAAACGGATTGACAAAACCAATATAGTGTTTTTAAAAAATTGTACTTAAAAAATATATAAATAAATAAAATTTGCAATACTTTTTTATGGTTTTAAATTAACAATATTTATGTGTATAAGTATTTGGCTGTATACAATTATTGTTAAAACAATTTCACTTTTTATTGTTGAGTTTGTTGCAGTTTGAAGGTGGTTTTGACCCTCCCCAAATAGCGCATACTGGATATGGTTAGTAAAGCAAAAGATTGCAATAAATGAATGTTGTAATTTAAATATTGATTGATTTCTTTTATAGTTACGTACGTTGACATTTACGAGTTAAGTGACATTTTAAAATTTTTAGCCATGCAGCAGATAAAATTATATAGTTAAAGGCATGACATCCTAAAATTTCAATTCAGCTGCTAGATTTTTCTATATTTATTGTAGAAGTTTAGGTTTTTATACCCACCATGGAAAAAGATGGGGTGGGGTATGACTGTCGAGGGTTTTAACGTGAACACCTGACTTGACGGCCTTATCTCACTGGGTAGACTTGAAAACGGTCTACCATCGCCCCTTTGTTCTTCAATGAAGAACTCAGGTGGCAATTTTTGTACATTGGCTTTGACCGGTCCATGCACAATTACTTTGCTGGAGTACTCGACCTATCTAATCTCTGACCATTGGATGACCTCTGCAACAGCACCTAGAGATGTAACCGGTGGACCGAGGTACGATCCATCAATAAGCCGTAAACATAGTTTTTACTCACAGGGACCTCCACTGTGGTAATTCTGATATGAACAGAGTATACTCTGAACATATCTCGATAAGGAAGGAAAATTCCATGGTATCATATGTATACGATACCTTTCATCCATCATCATTCAACCCAGCATACATCTACGACACATTCATAAGAGAAAAACATACGAAATATTCATTAGGTAGACAGGTGGGGTAAGACTCGCCGAACCTCACATTCATCCCGTACTATTTACAATTAATACCAACTCATTTCCAATGCTTAGTCCCACAGTCACTCCTCTGTAAGGTATCTGTTGTTTTCGGCAGCAACAACGAACTTATCCCGAAATATTGACGTTATAATGCATCAGTCTTTTAACCGTCACTTACTCTATCCGCGTATTTGGGTTTAAACCACAATCCCAAAGGAACCTCAACCAAATGACTAGGCAGGACATAGTCCTGCGGGCAACTAGCCACCCGTAGTACCAGATTATGCGGTGCTCTGGTCTGACCTCTGCCAATCTATGCAAGGACTAAGCCAAGCAGTACACTGTAACCAATTTTTCAGTCCCGGTCAGACTGGAGGTATTGGACACCTCTTTATACCCCGGGATTGCAATAACAACAAAGCGGAGGTCTCGCCAAGGTAACCCCGGGGGAGGGGTGGTGATATTTGTTTTATCATTTCATTTGTTATTCATCGAAATAAAGGTATATATATTCTGGGTCCTTATAAAATTCTAAGACGATCTAGTCACGCCCGTCCGTCCGTCGTTCTGTTGGAATTACGATAGTATCAGAATGTAAAGAGCTAGAGAGCTGAAATTTTGCACAAATATTCTCTATTGTTGCTGTTTGTTTGGTATTGAAAATGGGCAATTTAGGCCGATGTTTAGCCCCCATATTCTAAATGCACCCTGATGTTTATAGGGTATCATTCCTTTTACGACATACTGTTTAAGCGGACATAATTGTTTTAAAAGTACGAATACAGCGACGAAATTCAACATAAATAAGTTTCATATGACCCAAAATCTACCTGTATAATTTTATGATGATCCTTCTATAATTGAACCTACTCCAGAGCCGAAAACTCAAAATAAATAAAAAATAAAATCAAATTATTAATTTTTTAAAAAAAATTTGACTTTTTTCTTATTCATTTAAAAAAATTTGCAATTTTTTTAAATCCGAAATTTTACTAAATTATTTTCCAAAATTGCAATTCTGCTGTAATTCAGCAAACATATTTTGCTATTCAATTATTTATATTCCTAATTGTTTTTGATTTTATAATAAAACAACTTAAATCAGTTGAATGATTTTCATATTTAGTTATTTGTAAAAAAATCCACCTTTTCAAAATGTTTAATTTTATTTTTCAACCTTTTTGCTAAAAAAAATACAATAAAGACAACTTTTTTTAGCAAAAATAAATTTTAATTAATTATGTTTCATTTAAACAGAGATCTTTCAAAAAATCTCATTAATTTAAATTTTCTTCATTCAAGGTCATTGTTAAATAAACAAAACAAAAACAAGCATACAAATCATAAAATAATATATTACACTGCTCCCTTTATGACTCTGCACATATTTTGGCCTTACTCGCGTACAGATATGTAAATTTTTTTAAATATAATAAGATAAGGGGGGTTATCTCGCTCAACATTTTTAATCCCTTTAGGGATTTTTATACAAAATATACCAAAACAATGATGCGCTATTTTTTCGGCGACTTTTCAATGTCATTTGTTTTTAACCAGAATTTTAAGGACTTACTAAAGGACAATCATTGTGTTGTGTTTTTATTTTTCCTGGTATACGTTTAAAACAGCAACTGCAGCAGTCAGTAATTGTTTTTAAATGAAAGAGTTAAAAAAACTTCAGAGAAGAGATAAAATGACTAAATGACTGAAAGTACAGTTAAAAATACTGAAAACTTAATTTTGGGAAAATCATTATCATACACAGTTGATTGAAAATAAAACAGAATTTTGAAGAATCTTTCTTAGAATAGAAAATTTTATGTTTGCGAAATGTAATTTTTTTTTTTTGAAATTTGTTGAATATAAATTAATTCAAAGTAGTGGCTATTGTTAGCTATGACCTTTTCCTATCTTTCTAACAACATATGGAATAGATGCCAAAAGTACTGCTTAGACTTTGAGGTCAATAATGTATTAAACTAATTTCGGATTTAAAGTTCTAAAGTAAAGAGAGAGAGTGTTCTGTATCGTGTGCAACAAATAGTAGTTGGTTAAGGTCTTTACTATCCTAAGGTATATATTCCAGTATAAGTTTAGTCTACATTCTTGCCTATAGTCTTGTCTACAGTCTGTTCTATAGTCGAGTCTATAGTCAAGTCCTTAGTGTAGTCGATAATCTAGTCTATAGTCTAGTCTTTAGTCTGGTCCATAGTCTAGTCTATAGTCTAATCTATAATCTAATCTATAGTCTAGTGTATAGTCTAGTGTATAGTCTAGTCCATAGTCTAGTCTATAGTCTAGTCTATAGTCTAGTCTATAGTCTATTCTATAGTCTAGTCTATAGTCTAGTCTATAGTCTAGTCTATAGTCTAGTCTATAGTCTAGTCTATAGTCTAGTCTATAGTCTAGTCTATAGTCTAGTCTATAGTCTAGTCTATAGTCTAGTCTATAGTCTAGTCTATAGTCTAGTCTATAGTCTAGTCTATAGTCTAGTCTATAGTCTAGTCTATAGTCTAGTCTATAGTCTAGTCTATAGTCTAGTCTATAGTCTAGTCTATAGTCTAGTCTATAGTCTAGTCTATAGTCTAGTCTATAGTCTAGTCTATATAGTCTAGTCTATAGTCTAGTCTATAGTCTAGTCTATAGTCTAGTCTATAGTCTAGTTCTATAGTCTAGTCTATAGTCTAGTCTATAGTCTAGTCTATAGTCTAGTCTATAGTCTAGTCTATAGTCTAGTCTATAGTCTAGTCTATAGTCTAGTCTATAGTCTAGTCTATAGTCTAGTCTATAGTCTAGTCTATAGTCTAGTCTATAGTCTAGTCTATAGTCTAGTCTATAGTCTAGTCTATAGTCTAGTCTATAGTCTAGTCTATAGTCTAGTCTATAGTCTAGTCTATAGTCTAGTCTATAGTCTAGTCTATAGTCTAGTCTATAGTCTAGTCTATAGTCTAGTCTATAGTCTAGTCTATAGTCTAGTCTATAGTCTAGTCTATAGTCTAGTCTATAGTCTAGTCTATAGTCTAGTCTATAGTCTAGTCTATAGTCTAGTCTATAGTCTAGTCTATAGTCTAGTCTATAGTCTAGTCTATAGTCTAGTCTATAGTCTAGTCTATAGTCTAGTCTATAGTCTAGTCTATAGTCTAGTCTATAGTCTAGTCTATAGTCTAGTCTATAGTCTAGTCTATAGTCTAGTCTATAGTCTAGTCTATAGTCTAGTCTATAGTCTAGTCTATAGTCTAGTCTATAGTCTAGTCTATAGTCTAGTCTATAGTCTAGTCTATAGTCTAGTCTATAGTCTAGTCTATAGTCTAGTCTATAGTCTAGTCTATAGTCTAGTCTATAGTCTAGTCTACAGTCTAGTCTACAGTCTAGTCTATAGTCTAGTCTATAGTCTAGTCTATAGTCTAGTCTATAGTCTAGTCTATAGTCTAGTCTATAGTCTAGTCTATATTCTTGTCTATAGTATATTCTAAGGTCTAGTCTATAGTCTAGACTTTAGTCTAGTTTATAGTTTAGTATATAGTATAGAATATAGTCTAATCAATAGTTTAGTTTGTAGTCTAGTCTATAGCTTAGTCTATAGATCAGTGTAGTCTTGTCTGTGGTCTAGTCTATTCTATTCCATAGTGAAGTGAATAGTCTAGTCTATAGTAGTCTAGTCTATTATATAGTCTGGTTTATAGTATAGTCTGTAGTCTAGTCTTTAGTGTAGTCTCTAGTCTAGTCTGTTGTTTAATCTAGTGCAGTCTATCTAGTCTAAAGTCTGGTTTATTCTATAGTCTAGTCTGGAGTATCGTATACCTTAAAACAACAACTCTTAAGAAAACTATGTTTTCGTTTTATAAACCCCCATTTTTTTATAAAAAAAACTTATGTTTTCTTTAGTAAGAAAACTTTTCTCTTAAGACATAATATTGAAATTTATTTAGTTGCTTAAAATTAATTTAAAATTTTCATAGAATAGTAATTCTAGTCCCCACCATATCCGCCTTTCTCTAAACACTTCAAATCGCCTTCACTTCAACTAGAAGCTTAAAAATATAAATTTTATTAAGTCATAAAATTATTTAATGTGAATATCAAAACAATTTTATAGATTCATTAAAATCAATTCATACCAAAAACATAGCATTGGATTTATGTACAAACATATTTTTGTTTGTTTTTCTAATTTACATACTAAACACTAACATAAAATGTTAAACATTTTATTAAAGTGTAAAAGCCTCCAGATTTAGACGTGAGTGTTAAATAAAAATTATATGTATATATTATTTTTAAGCATTTATTATGCTCTAAGTATAGCGTTACCATAAAAATTTTTAACATGAAAATGAACATGATCCGACTTGAACTGTATTACAATTTTTTGTTTAAATTTTTCAAATTTCTTTTGAGGAACTTTGTTTTTTTTTACACAACTTTCTTTACAACAAGTGTTATTATATGATAGATAAATAAATGTAGTAAAAATTTATGGTTTAATTTTTAAACCATAAAATTATGTCACCTTAAAGAAAAGTAAAAATGTAAGATTTTTGGAAAAGATTCATTAATTATCATGCTTAATGTAATTTAACATTCCGTTTGGAGATCTTATATGTCACCTAATTCTGTCAAGTTTTATATACAATTTCACACTTCATTATTCAAACTTTTGCTCTTAAATTGTTTCCCCCTTTTTTCTTTAGCTATTTGTTTTCTATTGATGAAAAACATATGAAGAAATTAGAAAATAAATAGGAAAAAAAACGAAACAAAAGAAAAATGTGTTAAACTTATTAGAACAAATACTCTCTGTCCATGTTTAATGAGCAAAGCAGTTAGAATTAATTTACTATAAGAATGTGAAAAAAGAAAATTAAAGAAAATGTGCCTAACAGTTAAAACGAATTGAAAGCAGGCTATGAAAATGTTTTAGAACAAGCAATAAGTTTATAAGTTAAAGTAGTTATGCTTCAAAACACATTCAAGAGGAAACCCAAATCATACAACATCAATATTTCATTATTAAGAAGTCAGAGAGTCCAAATGTCAATTATGTTATATAATGATCCTTATGAATATAATTGTGTCTTTTCTCTTAAGATAATTATATTTCCCTGAAAATAACAATCTTTCTGTTAAGACATTTATGTCTTCGTTTCTAAGTTAAGAGAATTATGTCTATCATAAAATATGACTACTTTAGTCCGTCTGTTGTTCTGTAAAGATACTTATGTTTTTCTAAAGAACATCACTTTTATGTTAACAAAATTATGTCTTATTTAGGAAACCAACTTTTCTATTAAGAGATTTATGTCTTCCTTAGAAAGATTACTTGTAGCTATGTTTAGATAGTTATGTCTACCATAAAATATGACTTATTTAGTCCGTCTGTTGTTCTGTAAAGATAAATATGTAAAGAACATCACTTTTATGTTAACAAAATTATGTATTGTTTAGGAATCCACCTTTTCTATTAAGAGATTTATGTCTTCCTTAGAAAGACTACTTGATAACTATGTCTATCTTTAGATGGCAAACTTACTGTTGTGTTAATTAAACCTTCGTTAAGCAAATTATTTTTCTTTTAAAAGATTTATGTCTATATTATCCGTTACGATAATTATATATTCCTTAGGATGGCGACTTTTCAGTTAGTCTGCCTTAGGTAGGTTATCATTTAGAATATTACTATTCTGTTAACAGATTTATGTCTCCCATATGACTTTCTCGTAAAAAACATAAACAATGTTCCTCAACCAAATATACATTATTAAAACTTATATCTTCCTTAAGAAGAAAATTATGTCTATTATTAATGTTCTTTAAAGAAAATAATGATTTTCTTATTAATACCACTTTTCTGTTAAGAGAATTATGTCTTGCTTAGGAAAAAAACTTTTATATTATGGGATTTATGTTTACCTTAGAAAGACGACTTATTAAGATAATTATATCTTGCTGATGAAAATCAACTTTCTGTTAAAATAATTAAGTCTGACATAAAAAGTTAATTTGACTGTTAAGATAATTATGTTTTTCTCCTCCAAAACTCTTTAGGAGAAACCAAAGCCTACAATATCAATACTAATGTCTTCATTTGTAATAAAAATATGTCTTCTATAACACGCCAACTGTTCTGTAAAGAATTTTTCAGTTAGTCTGCCTCAGATAGACCAAGTATTCTTTATAAGAAAGAAATTATTTCTGATTTATATAGTGTACTTTTCTGCGAACCAATTAACTTAAATTTTGAATAACAGCACCTAAAGAGAGGAGTTTCTCAGTCAGAAAAACAAAGAGAAGATGTAATGAAAAAAGTCAGTACTAAGAGGGGATGAGACTAAACATGTCATTTTTTTAATATTTTTAAGAGGACTTTCCACGCTTTCCACATACATCCGCATTTAGTGGGCATTTTTCGGTCAATGCTCGTTCGTACAGGTTTGATGTTATGAACTGACCATACTTTTTTGATTCCACGTAATATTGATCTTTAACTTCGAGCAAAATCTCCCAGCTAAAAAAAACTTTCATAGAAGCGAAAAATAAGTAATGAAAATGACCTCAAGAAGTAATGATTTCAACACAGGCTTGTCATAGGAAAGATATTCTTTTTATTTGATTCCAAATTCACTACATCTTTTGGTTTTGATTGGTTTCTTTTCGCTTCTTTGGAAGTCAATAAACATAATTTCCACAAAGTGATAAACAAATTCACTTAGTGCTCTTTTTGAAGTGGTGATAAATGTTATTTTTTTTAGAAGTATTTCGTTTTATTTCACGAATACTGGGCCGGAATTTTCATGTATGGGCTGTGGTGAGTCGTCAGAGAAGCACATCTAGTGGTTGAAAAAGACCACCGTGAAATAAGGTCCACACGGCAGGTGTTCACGTAAATGTCTTCTGTCCAATGTAAATCAGCAAAGCCTTAAAATCGTGGTCTTCAAAGATATTTGGATCACCAAGGCGATTGTTGACTGCCGTATCAAAAACATCATCAATTTCGCATTCAGTTTCGACGGACAATTTCTTAGCTTCTGAGTCATTCCTCTTCTTTCCCTCTCCAGTGTAAACCATGTCTCACTAACGATAAACATTAGGGTTCTATAAATCGACTTTCGAATAATCGTACAATAGACTTTTTGTCGAAAAAAGTCGAAGTCGACTAGTTTGTTCCATAAAAGTCGATAACTCGACTATCGTCTATGGAAAAAGTCAAAAAGTCGACTTTGTAAATAAAAGTCGGAAATACTCGAAAGAAGACGATTTTGTTCCAAAAAAGTCGATAACTCGACAATCGTTTATGAACAAGGTCGAATAGTCGACTTTGTAAAGAAAAGTCGAAAAGCGGTAAAAAGTCGAAGACTCGAAAATAGTAGACAAAGGTCAAAAATAGTCGAAAATTTTAAAAAAGTGGAAAAAAGTCAAAAACTCTAAAATATTCGGAAAAACTCGAAACAAGTAAAAAATAGTCGAAAATAGTAAAAATGTCAAAAAAAAATCAAAAAGTCGGAAAAAATTGAAAAAATTCGGAAAAGTCGGAAAATGTCGAAAAGTCGACTAAATGAAAAGAAGTCGGAAAAACAACTTTGCATAAATTGCAGAAAGTCGAAAAGTCGACTTTTCGTTTCAACTAATAAAAATTGCATTCATCTGCTTTCATCACTCATGAAGTATGCATTTTTTGTGTTATACGTCCAATACTTAGAAAATAATTCCCACTTGCGAAAGATTACTTTCTTGTAAGGGAAATTATGTTTTCACGAAAAAGAAAAGATTACAAATCAGTTCTTAATCTGAATATTATTGCATTTCTAAGTTTTTTAAATGCTTAGCTTATTTTCTACAATTTGGGCCACTTTGTTTAAGCATACCTCTACCATGCTTGATTTCTTAATTTTGCTCTATTCAATTTGTTTGTCATTTGTATGCTTAGGTTAATTCCTAGGTTTAAAACAATTATGCTTAACATTGTATGATTTCCATTTCTTCCTATTGCTGTAGTTACTATTCAGTTTTCAAATATCAAATTTCCAAATTACATTGATATTTCACCCTGTAGGGCATTTGAAGAGGAAAAAAACAACATAGTTTACATTGTTGGTAAACGTGTCTGTCACTCACAGTAATATTTTAAAAACTAAAAAAAAACTGAAATTTTACATTTGAATGCACTTGTCTTAGTTTTGTTTATAACAGCAGAAAATAAATGTCTTGTGAACTTTTCTTTTAAAACAAATAAAAAAAAAAAAATACTAAAAAATTTTTCTTCCACAAACTCATGACAAATAAACATATTTTTTTTCAATAAATCTTCTAACACTCACCAACATATGTATATAAAAAATACACACAATTGTTTTTTTTCTTTTTTTCTCAAACATTTTTCTATTTACTTCATATTTGTTATAATAAACTAAATGATTCTATTATTTAAAGCATTTTTTTCGATATTTTAGAAGGGCTTAGTAAAGAAAACTTCCATAAGAGGTTAATGGCCTTAACGCATGTCTGGTTTTTGGCACTATGATGTTCTTAAACATTTTTTTATATTTTTTTGTTTTTATGGCCAAGATGAACTTTTGTATGTTTGCGTTTCCATTTCTTTCTTATAGATTTAAGACATTTGTATCTGTTTTCTTAACATTATGTTTGATCATCATGGCCCATCATCTTCATCATCTTTTGAGACGTAATGTTTGTAATTTTCTTAAAAACAACAGAAATGGGTGTAAATTTTTTTCAAAAATTATTCCTAGTTCAGAGTATTCTTTTCTGTTCGTATGTTTGTAAAACATATGTTAAACATAGACATCTCTTTTGTTGGTTTTCTAGTAAATTTTTTATATATTATTTAATAATAAAAAAATTCCTCTTTAGTTTCTATGCTTTTATGTAAAATATACAAACTTTTCTATTTCATTTTTATTCCTTTTAACCTTAAAATTTCTATAAATAATAAAAATTTCGTTCAACTGCATTTTTTCCCTATAAACTGTAATATGACTGACATGTTTTCTTTAAAAGAAAAAAACAAATATTTTTCCATATGTTGGTTTATTTTTTTTACTTAATTTTTAATTAAAATCTTAAGTAAAGTTTTGGGATTTTGTTGCAAAGAAAATGAAATGTTAAAAGTATTTTGTAAAAGTTTTGTTGTTTTTTCTGGTTATAAAGTGCTGTCGTAACTTTTTTTCTTGCTAAATGCATTTTCTCAACCAAGGAATTAAGGAATAATTCTAAGTCATATAAAAAGAAACAAAATCTTAGCATATTTTAAGGCAGTTGGAAAATGTGTAAGTGTTTAATGTGTTAATGGGAAGCATTTGAAAATATCCAACAATGGGTTAGACAGAAATTGGTGTAAAGTGTAGTATTGTCTATAGTCTAGTTTATAGTCAAGTCTATAGTTAAGTCTATAGTCTAGTTTATAGTCAAGTATATAGTCAAGTATATAGTCAAGTCTATAGTCTAGTCTATAGTCTAGTCTATAGTCAAGTCTATAGTCCAGTCTATAGTCTATAGTTTAGTCTATAGTCTAGTCTATAGTCTAGTCTATAGTCTAATCTATAGTCTCGTCTATAGTCTAGTCTATAGTCTAGTCTATAGTCTAGTCTATAGTCTAGTCTTTAGTCTAATCTATAGTCTAGTCTATAGTCTAGTCTATAGTCTAGTCTATAGTCTAGTCTATAGTCTAGACTATAGTATAGTCTATAGTCTAGTCTATAGTCTAGTCTAAAGTCAAGACTATAGTCTAGTCTAGAGTCTAGACTGTACTCTAGTCTATAGTCTAGTCTAGAGTCTAGACTGTACTCTAGTCTATAGTCTAGTCTAGAGTCTAGACTGTAGTCTAGTCTATAGTCTAGTCTAGAGTCTAGACTGTAGTCTAGTCTATAGTCTAGTCTAGAGTCTAGACTATAGTCAAGTCTATAGTCTAGTATATAGTCTAGTATATAGTCTAGTCTAAAGAGTAGTCTATAGTCTAATTTATAGTCAAGTCTAGTTTATAAACTTGTCTATAGTCTAGTCCATAATCTAATCTAGAGTCTAGTTTATAGTCTTGTCTAGTCTATAGTATAGTCTTTAGTCAAGTTGATAGTCTAGTCTAGAGTCTAATCAATAGTCTATTTTATAGTCTACTCGATAGTCTAGTCTATAGTACAGTCTATAGTCTAGTCTATAGTCAAGTCTATAGTCTAGTCTATAGTCTAGTCTGTAGTCTAGTCTATAGTCTAGTCTGTAGTCTAGTCTGTAGTCTAGTCTATAGTCTAGTCTATAGTCTAGTCTATAGTCCAGTCTATAGTCTAGTCTATAGTCCAGTCTATAGTATAGTTTATAGTCAAGTCTATAGTCTGGTCTATAGTATAGTTTATAGTCTAGTCTATAGTCTAGTCTATAGTCTAGTCTATAGTCTAGTCTATAGTCTAGTCTATAGTCTAGTCTATAGTCTAGTCTATAGTCTAGTCTATAGTCTAGTCTATAGTCTAGTCTATAGTCTAGTCTATAGTCTAGTCTATAGTCTAGTCTATAGTCTAGTCTATAGTCTAGTCTATAGTCTAGTCTATAGTCTAGTCTATAGTCTAGTCTATAGTCTATAGTCTAGTCTATAGTCTAGTCTATAGTCTAATCTATAGTCTCGTCTATAGTCTAGTCTATAGTCTAGTCTATAGTCTAGTCTATAGTCTAGTCTATAGTCTAGTCTATAGTCTAGTCTATAGTCTAGTCTATAGTCTAGTCTACAGTCTAGTCTTTAGTCTAGTCTATAGTCTAGTCTATAGTCTAGTCTATAGTCTAGTCTATAGTCTAGTCTTTAGTCTAGTCTATAGTCTAGTCTATAGTCTAGTCTATAGTCTAGTCTATAGTCTAGTCTATAGTCTAGTCTATAGTCTAGTCTATAGTCAAGTCTATAGTCCAGTCTATAGTCTATAGTCTAGTCTATAGTCTAGTCTATAGTCTAGACTATAGTATAGTCTATAGTCTAGTCTATAGTCTAGTCTATAGTCTAGTCTATAGTCTGATCTATAGTCTGGTCTATAGTCTAGTCTATAGTCTAGTCTATAGTCTAGTCTGTAGACTAGTCTATAGTCTAGTCTCTAGACTAGTCTATAGTCTAGTCTCTAGACTAGTCTATAGTCTAGTCTCTAGACTAGTCTAGTATCGTCTAGGCTATAGTCTAGTCTATAGTCTAGTCTATAGTCTAGTCTATAGTCTAGTCTATAGTCTAGACTATAGTCTAGTTTATAGTCTAGTCTATAGTCTAGTCTATAGTCTAGTCTATAGTCTAGTCTATGATCTGGTCTATAGTCTGGTCTAAAGTCAAGACTATAGTCTAGTCTAGAGTCTAGACTGTAGTCTAGTCTATAGTCTAGTCTAGAGTCTAGACTGTAGTCTAGTCTATAGTATAGTCTAGAGTCTAGACTATAGTCAAGTCTATAGTCTAGTATATAGTCTAGTATATGGTCTAGTCTAAAGAGTAGTCTATAGTCTAATTTATAGTCAAGTCTAGTTTATAAACTTGTCTATAGTCTAGTCCATAATCTAATCTAGAGTCTAGTTTATAGTCTTGTCTAGTCTATAGTATAGTCTTTAGTCAAGTTGATAGTCTAGTCTAGAGTCTAATCAATAGTCTATTTTATAGTCTACTCGATAGTCTAGTCTATAGTACAGTCTATAGTCTAGTCTATAGTTTAGTCTATAGTCTAGTCTATAGTCTAGTCTATAGTCTAGTCTGTAGTCTAGTCTATAGTCTAGTCTATAGTCTAGTTTATAGTCCAGTCTATAGTCTAGTCTATAGTCCAGTCTATAGTATAGTTTATAGTCAAGTCTATAGTCTGGTCTATAGTATAGTTTATAGTCAAGTCTATAGTCTGGTCTATAGTCTGGTCTATAGTCTGGTCTATAGTCTGGTCTATAGTCTGGTCTATAGTCTGGTCTATAGTCTGGTCTATAGTTTAGTCTATAGTCTAGTCTATGGTATAGAATAGTCTAATCTATAGTCAAGACTATGGTTTAGCCTATAATCTAGTCTAGACTAGACTATAGACTAAACTATATACTAGACTATAGACTAGACTATAGATTAGACTACAGACACTACTATAGACAAGACAATATATACTCGTCTAGTCTATTCTCTATTTTCTAGTCTATGGTATATAGTCTCGTCTAGTTTATAGCCTATACTATATACTAGACTTCTATATTGCCTAATCTACAGTCTAGTCTTTAGTCTTGTCTATAGTCTAAAGGGATGCGAGTGGGAAGTGCAGTAAAATATAAGCTTTGTAATTTAAAAAAAAAAAACCCTTTTCCTAGTTATATAGCATAACATTCTCGTATTAGAAAGTGTTTCAAATAAATAAATTATAAATTAGTACCTAAGTCAATTTACATTTCCTGGTTCTACAAATATTAGAAAAACATGTGTAAAAAGTGTAACACTAAATATATATAAATGTAAAAGTGAACATTTTTAGAAATAGATCACATTTCCTTTAAATTAGTCAAAAACTTTCTTACCATTTTAATTCTTTTAATTTAAACACTTTCATAAATAGATTAACATTATTTTTGATTTTGTTTCTTTCAAAAGTAATTTCCGTTAATAACAAAATAATTAATAAATAACTTAACAAATTGACAGTAAATGTAAACGTCATATATCAGTCATAACTATGATGAATGGGTCAAAAGACCCGCTAAGATATCGTAAAGTAGGAGCTGTTTTTATTTACATTTTTTTTTTTTTTTTTAAACGTTTCGTTTATTTAATGTTTTTCTTGCATTAATTTATTATTGTCTTCTTTCGAATGAAATTAACAGTTAATTACAAAAATATTTTGTCGTATTAAACTTAATTTTACATGTTTCTTTTTGTTTTTCGTTTTTACATTTTGTAATATGGGAAATTTATGTGTGATAAATGGCTGTTGTGGGTTTTTTTTTTGTATTAAAAAAGAAAGTCATGACAAAGTCTATCACTGTTTTACTACAAGATTTAGTCAGAGTTTAAACTTTAGTTAAGTTGCGCTTGCCACATGACCTTAACTGAAGGTACTAGTCGTTCATTCATTGAAATTAGCAACTTTTTTCTGTTGTTGTACAATTTTTCACATAAAATATTTATCACTTTTTTCTTCGTTTTTTGTTTATTTTTGTAAATTGATAAATAAATAGTTGTTAGTTTTTAAAGTTTTTCTTTTTCAATTTATGGGAAAAATGTTGAAAATTTGTTTAGAGGAACTAGACTTAAGGTACAAATAACTTAACCTTTTGTCTTTAAAGTTTGCATAAAAATATGTGAAAACTCTGGAAGAAGTGCTAAGGTAAACCCTTAATAAACTATTGATAACTTCAAAATCAATATAAATTTTTAAATGATTTTGCAAATTTTTCTCCTATATATACTTTAATAAAACTTTCTTAATTCTATTAATTTACAACATCTGCATTCAAATCTATTTCATTCGTTTCTTAGTTTATGTTTAATTATCAAAAATAGTACAAGGTTTTTTTTCTTTTCTTTTTTTCAAATCAATCTCTAATCTTAGTGGCATCTTTTAATTGATTTTCTGTTTCTTCATTTAACTTTTTATTTTGTAGTTCATTAACAATTTGTTTAAGATAAATATTTATTAGACGATTTAATGTTTATGTTAACAGTTGTTTTGTGTCGAATAAATACATGCCGAAAGAAAGAAAAAAACAATTATGATGGCGAAATATAACAGTTAAATTGTCCAAAATTTACATTAATTAAATATTATATGTTTAGTTATTTGGTAATTTTAATTGCAAGCAAAACAAATAAAACATTAATCATAGGTAATTAATAAAATATATAAGTCTATATAAAATGTTCAAATGTTGTAATGGGCAAAGTGTGCCGGTTATATGTATGTAGTAACAGAAATCGGCTTATAAACATATTAATGCCGCACAGTGTTCCCTCAATAGTTGAGTTTCTACTTAAGTTAATATTCTAGTCTGTAGTGAAGTCAATAGTGTAGTTTATAGTCTACTCCATACTCTAGTCTACAGTCTATAGCCTAGTGTATATTGTAGGGTATATTCTAGTCTATAGTAAGGTCTATAGCCAACCATATCCTATTATAGTCTATGACATTGGATACAGGTTTCCTACTCTAGTCTATAGTTAAGTACATAGTCTAGTCTATAGTCTAGTCAATACTCTAATCTATAGTCTAGTATATTATCTGCTCTATAGTCCAGTCTATTGCCTGGTCTAACCTGAGTCTACACTATAGTCTAGTCTAAAGTCTGGTCTTTAGTTTAGTCTGTATTAAAATCTATAGTATAGTATGTAGTCAATTCTATACTCTACTGTATGGAATAGTCTATAGTCTAGTCTATAGTCTAGTCTATAGTCTAGTCTATAGTCTAGTCTATAGTCTAGTCTATAGTCTAGTCTATAGTCTAGTCTATAGTCTAGTCTATAGTCTAGTCTATAGTCTAGTCTATAGTCTAATCTATAGTCTAGTCTATAGTCTAGACTATAGTCTAGTCTATAGTCTGTACTATAGTTTAGTCTATAGTCTGTACTATAGTTTAGTCTATAATCTAGTCTAGTCTATAGTCTAGTTTATAGTCTAGTCTATATTCTAGTCTATAGTCTAGTCTATAGTCTAGCCTATAGTCTAGTCTATAGTCTAGCCTATAGTCTAGTCTATAGTCTAGTCTATAGTGTAGTCTATTATCTAGCCTATTGTCAAGTCTATTGTCTAGTCTATAGTCTACTGTATGGTCAAATCTATAGTCTTGTTTATAGTCTAGTCTATTTTCTAGTCTATAGTCTAGTCTATAGTCTAGTCTTCAGTCTAATCTCTAGTCTATTGCCTGTTCTAGCCTGTAGTGTGCTATACAGTCTAGTCGAAAGTCTAGCCTTTAGTGTAGTCTATATTAGAGTCTATAGTATAGTATGTAGTCAAGTTTATAGTCTAGTCAAAAGACTAGTTTACAGTCTAGTCTAGTCAATAGTCCAATCTATAGTCCAGACTATAGACTAGTCAAGTCTGGTCTATAGTCTGACTATAACCTAGTTTGTAGTCAATACGATTGTCTAGTAGTAGACTATAGACTATAAATTCGATCTTAAAATAGTTATCGGCCAAGAGTTCTCTTGTTTTTACACACGCAGCCAATCTGAAATATCAGTTATCAAACTTTGACTAAAACTGCCTTAAACAGGTTTTAAAAGGTTGCATTTCTTTAAACAAAACATTTCCCGCCTTATGCAAAAACGATTACTAAAGTTAGCAATGGTTTACTACACACTTTTTCTATATAAAAACAGGTTTTCACAACCATTGTTCACCATTAAAACCCAAAATCTAATTTCAAATGGTTGTCAGCCATAGAGAAAACGTCTTCATAGTATTTTTTCTTAACTTGGGCATACAAAAAAAGCGGAAGCAGCTTACGCACTATTAACTACTAACGATCATCACAAAACAAAAACCTAAAATAATAATAAATGATTTTAAAACAAAACACAAAAACTAAAGAAAGAAAGACAATACAAATTAAATTTTCAACACATTATAAAAGACACTGTGTTGCAGTTATTTATGTCTAAAACTCAATAGACAGACGGACAATCTTACACACCGAAACAATGCATTCGTTTCTGGTTGTAATTTGACAAAGTCAAGTTGTTGAAGAGTCAGTCGTCCAACATAATATTATGAAAAAAAACTTTTAGATATTGAAGCATTATGTTGTGGAATCTAAATAGCAGAACTTTCAAGCAGTGAATTCACTTTGGGGGAAAATATACAAAGATTAATTTGTAGTTTTATTTAAAGACTTTAACTTTATTTTCCAATACGAAACATACATTTTCTATGTAATGAATACATTATTTGAAATTATGATTTAATATACAATATGTTATTGTCTGTTAGTGTCTGAAACAAATGTATGAAAAATGTTCTTCCTAATAGTGCATACACAACTGAATAAGTCGGGGCAGCAATAGTTCGTTTAGACCAGCTATGGAAATAACAATTTTGAGTCTAGGGTAGTACAGTGTTTATTCTATAGTCTAATATAGTCTCTAGTGTAATCCAAAGCGCAGTCTATGGTCCAGTTTATTTTCTAGCCTATAGTTTAATCTATAGTCTAGTCTATAGTCTAGTCCATAGTCTCATCTATAGTCTTGTCTGTAGTCTAGTCTATAGTCTTGTCTATAGTCTGCTCTATAGTCTTGTCTATAGTCTATGGTCTAGTCTATAGTCTGGTCTATAGTTTAGTTTATAGTCTAGTCTATAGTCTAGTTTATAGTCTAGTGTATAGTCTAGTATATAGTCCAGTCTACAGTCTAGTCTATAGTCTAGTCTATAGCTTAGTGTATAGTCTAGTCCATAGACTAGTCTTTAGTCTAGTCCATAGCCTTGTCTATAGTCTAGTCTATAGTATAGACTATAGTCTAGTATATAGTATAGACTATAATCTAGTCTTTATTCAATTCTATAATCTATAGTCTTGTCTTCTATAGTATATTTTAAAGTCTAGCATATAGCCTAGTCTATAGCCTGGTTTATAGTCTATAGTCTAGTCTAAAGTCTAGTCTTTAGTCTAGTCTATAGTCAAGTTTATTGTCAAGTCTAGTATATAGCCTAGTCTATAGTTTGAACTATAGTCTAGTCTAGTCTAGTCTATAGTCTAGTCAATAGTCTTGTCTAAAGTCTAGTATATATTGTAGTCTACAGTCTAGCTTATAATCTAGCATATAGTCTAATCTATGGTCTGGTCTATAGACTAGTATACAGTCTATCCTATGGTTTAGCCTATAGTCTAGTCTATATACTAGTGTCTAATCCCATCCATAGGCTCGTCTTCATTATCGTCTATAGTTTAGTCTATAGTATAATTTGTAGATCTAGTCTATAGTCTGGACTATCGTATAGTTTGGTCTATGGTATAGTCTATAGTGTAGTCCACAGTCTGGTTTATAGTCTTGGCTAGTATATAGTTTCGTCTATGGACTAGTCTATAGTATAGTCTATAGTCTCGTCTAGTGAAAAGTCAAGTCCATAGTCTATTCTATAATCTAGTTAATAGTCTTGTTTTTAGTCTAGTCTAGTCTAGCCTAGTCTATAGTCTGTTCTATAGCTTAGTCTATACTGTAGTCTATAGTATAGTCAATGGTCTAGTCTATAGTATAGTCTTTTTTCTATAACTTAGTCTATAGTGTAGTCTGTAGATCTAGTCTATAATCTAGACCATACTATTGTTTAGTCAATTGTGTAGTCTATAATCTGATTTTTAATCTTGTCTATATTGTAGTCTTTAGTCTGTCTATATTCTCGTCTATAGTCTAATCTATAGTCTATAGTCAAGTTTGTAATGTCGTCTATAGTCCAGTCTAAAGTCTAGAATATAGTTTAGCCTATAGATTCAGTCTATAATCCACTCTATAGTAATTTCTGCAGTCTTCTATAGTGTAATCTATAATTCTTTCAATAGTGTAGTCTATAGTATAGTATTAAGTCTATTCTTCAGTTTAGCCAATAGTTATAATACTAAAACGATAGTTTAGTCTATATTCTAGTATAAAGCTTAATTATTACTCTTGCCTTTAGTCTAGTCTATATTTTAAGCTTAATTTAGTCCAGAGTTTATTCTGTAAACTAATTAAGAGTTTGGTCTATATTCTATAATGCATCACATTTTCCATCCCTGCTACATAGTTAGTTGATTTTTTTATTTATGTATGTATTTTCAGTTGTTCATTTAATTAGTAGTGTGAGTGACAATAGTGTTGTGTCTTTGCTGGAAGCCAAAACATAATAGTGTGTTAAGAGATGAAATCTCTTCCCTTTCCCAGTATTTGTCATATATCATGGGCATTTCGGACACATTTATAGTTCAACAACTTGAAATCTTTAGTTTTGTTTTATTTTTCTTAAGCTATTTTTGATCATGTTTTCCGTTTGGGTAACAAGACACATTATAAATTTATATACATGTTGTTTTTATTACTACTAATGTGTTTATTTTATGTAGATTTTTGTTATAATTTTATGGTGAAGCAGAAACTTTTGTGTTTTTCATGTTGAACATGTCACACAATTTTGTGTTAAAAATTTGTAAAGAGCTTTTGGGGGTAATTTTCGAAAGGCGACTAAGGACAAGGAGGAAGAAATTTATGTCTAAGATATTTTATAATTGTACTGTTGCTATAGACAAATAAAGATCTAGTTTAGTAAAGAAGATATAAATTAAATTATTGCTTTAGAATTAAGTATGCAACATAAACATGAATTATTTCATCTCAAACATATAACATACATTTTTAATGTTTAAAATAAGTAAAGTATAGTCCTAGGGGTTTAATTTGTTTTTATTAAGAGTGAAATACTTTTGCATTAAGGAACTTTTTTTTTAATATAAATTTTGTAAGATATTTAAAAAGTTTATTTCTGTTTTACTCAAATTCATCAAAATTTAAAAATTCTTTGAATTTTTGTTTACAAAGAAACATCATACGATACCCCAATTTGCTGTTTCACTTGAAACTATTTCAACTTACAAGTGCATGGTCAAAATAATAAACCGTAACGATTTCTAAAAAAAACGAAACATTAAAGCAAAAACTGTATACAATACAAAAGATATAAAAAACAAAATTAGTGCAACCAACTCACTCAAACATTACGAGTGCAACTTGCAAAACAGAAATGTTGAAAACAAAAAAATAACGAGAAAAAAAATAAATTACAAATTGTAACTTAAAAAATAAAAACAGCATGAAATTTATTTATTTTCTAACTTAAAGTCAAAAATGAAAAATAGAAAAAAATGAAATACTAAAAATAATCTCAACCTCTGCACATTTAAGATTAAATAGAAAAAAAAAACAATACCCACAGTGATAAAAAAGTATAAAATTGTTTGCATTTCAAAAAACAAGTCAGTTACACTCAAGAAAAATAGAAAAATTAGAGTGTTAAAGTCCCGTTAAACTAAATTCATTACAAAGTCTCAGGGCTGGCTCAGGGCTCAGCTTGAAGTAAACTTTAACCTACTTTTAGGGGGTTAGTTTCCTAACATAATTATAATTTCACAAAATTTCCAATAGATAGCACAATTTTAAAAAATGTTTAAATAAAAAATTATTATAAAATTATTTTTTATTTTTAAATTATCCATATCCCTCATACTTACTCTTAACGACCTTAGCATACTTTGAGGCTGTTGCATTCTCATCATAACTACAGCCTAAATGTAGGAGCAAAATTTTTCACTCACAACAATTTTTTTGAGTGTTTAATTGGCCTAATGCCAATTTCTTGTAAATTTTTTTTGCTCATAACAATTTTTTACTATTTGTTGATAGTCGTCTATTTTTTCCTGACTGTTGTTTGCTTTACTTTTTTTTCATTTTTTAATTTTTGTGTTCTTTAGAAAATAGCCTGTTTGTTTAAGTAACCGTTTAGTTGGTATTTTGGGATTTAAAGGAATGTTATCTTTAAAATTATGATAAGTAATATGTATCTATCTATCTATCTATCTATCTATCTATCTATCTATCTATCTATCTATCTATCTATCTATCTATCTATCTATCTATCTATCTATCTATCTATATATCTATCTATCAATCTATCTATCTATCTATCTATCTATCTATCTATCTATCTATCTATCTATCTATCTATCTATCTATCTATCTATCTATCTATCTATCTATCTATCTATCATCTATCTACCTTTTTACTTGTCCATCATTCTATTTCTATGTTTACCTACAATAGGTTCTTAGCCAAGTTCATTAAACATTTATAATCGAAGTAAAATATTAAACCGTAAGCTGACATTAAAGGTCATCATTCGTTTTATCTGCTTTTAACACCCAAGAAAAAAGGTTTTAAGTTTAAAATTTCATGACACGTTTCGAAATTCAAAAAAAAAAAAAAAATATGTAAAGAAAAAAACTTACCACACCTAAACCTTATATTTTATTATTGTACCCAGAACTTTCAAAACAATCATGATGATGGATAATCTATCGCTATATTGTTTTCCAACTTACCTGCAATGAGAAAAAAAGAAGAGAAAATAGTGATAAAAAAATAGATATCAATTTTTAAGTTTTCATAAAAAAGGAGGTGTTGATGAACAAACTTTTTAATTTTATATATTTTTGCACTAAAAAAAGGAAAAACAACTGAGCAAATAAATAAATGTTAGATTAACGGTTTATAGAAACACAGTTAGGGAGGGCTATAAAGTTTTTTCTTCTTGCTTTTTTTTTACGGCCAATATCAGTGAGCATAACCTAAAGTAAAGTGTTGAATTTGATTTTGCACAAAGGAGCTTGATGTGTGAGTTTTATTTCTGTTTTAAAACTTAAGTACTTTATTTATCGAATGACGAAAGCAAGCACAGGAAATATTATTGAAATGAGTTGGAACAAAAAGGAGAAAAAAAAACTTTTATAAAGTTTATAGATTCTAAAAGTGTGCTTCAGAGTTTAAAGAGTGAAAACAAAACATATTTATGGCTTTTTTATTAGTAACGTAACCGTTATTGAAAGACGATTGCAAAAAGGAGAAAAATTTAAATTTTATTTTACATAAAAATATAATAATATAATTTGAACAGACACACGAATGCAGGAGTATATCTTCCGGGAAAAATCTTAAAATATTTAAAGGAAGCAAATTAAGGAAGAAAGTGATATGATTTCCGCTGTGGTATCTACTGGGAAATTAGTTTCGAGAAAGTTTTAATCTTCTAGCTTGAAACCAAATGCGAGTAACTACAGCAATTTAATTACATAGACCAACTCTCAAGAAATTTGGCCCCATGATTTTCACTACCTAAAGTGTGCAAGTTTGAGAAATTAGTTTTTATTATTAGGAGCGTTATGACATCAAAATTTTCGATCTATTCTCCAGCTATAAAAATGTATCTGTAAATGACTCGGACTACAGTCATATTGCGACATGCTACGAAATTTTCTCATTTGGATTGCACGGAATTGACGCAAACAAGTATCTGTCTACATACCTAAGAACCATTATCTCAAATCTATCTATCTATCTATCTATCTATCTATCTATCTATCTATCTATCTATCTATCTATCTATCTATCTATCTATCTATCTATCTATATATCTATCTATCTATCTATC
>NC_060953.1:47800638-47803598 GCF_022045245.1 Lucilia cuprina | reverse complement strand
CTATAGTCTAGTCTATAGTCTAGTCTATAGTCTAGTCTATAGTCTAGTCTATAGTCTAGTCTATAGTCAAGTCTATATTCTAGTCTATAGTCTAGTCTATAGTCTAGTTTATAGACTAGACTAGTCTATTGTCTATTCTATAGTCTAGTATATAGTTTAACGAATAGTATTTTGTCTAGAGAATTATCGAATTTATTCTCTTTTAAATAAATTTTCCAAAAAAAAATCACATTTCTTCAACAAACTATCAATAACTTTATTAAACATTTATGAATATGGGGGTTAGACTTCATTTGTAATAATGAATCAAGTTCTTCAAAAAGCTATATAATTTATAATGACATTTATAAATTAATAAACACTTAATAAAAGCTCATATAAAATTTAAAACTATTTTCACAAAAGCCATTCAAAAAACTTTTTACAAGATAAGAAAAAAAACAAAGAGTTAGAAAAGGAAGAAAAAAAGGCAAATATTTAATACATGATTAAAATATTATTTTTATAGTTTTAGCGCTTTGACAACAACAAGAACAACAATTGAGACTAGAGTGCTTAAGTATTTTAATGTTTGAAAAGAACTGAAGATGTC
Source organism: Lucilia cuprina (assembly GCF_022045245.1). Lineage (NCBI taxonomy): Eukaryota > Metazoa > Arthropoda > Insecta > Diptera > Calliphoridae > Lucilia > Lucilia cuprina. The sequence continues at coordinate 47,803,006 of NC_060953.1, read as the reverse complement.
TGGCTTTATGAGCCAGATAGAGGGAATGAAGAATTAAATAGTAATAGTTCTTTAGCTGTTAGGAAGTGAGTGTTTTTTATTAGTTTCGGGCTACAAGTTGTGTAGTGTGGTAAAAAAAATATGATAAGTAAGAATTAATCTTCTAAAACATGATTTTTTTCTATTATTTACTACCATATACATACTTAAAGTCACATATTTATGTAACTAAATGGGGGGACAGATATTGCGTTAATTAATGGTAATAACTTTTCTAATGGCTGTCGCATTAAATGCAAAGCCCAACAGATTATGTTAGTATTATTTTCATTTGAGTAAGATAGAGAGGAAAACACTTGGAAAAAAATTTAAATCTAAAATTATAATTATAAGAATTAGTTCAAACTGTCTACTTATTTTGAATAATATCACATAAAAAGTTTTTTTTAGTTATTTTCAAAATTTCTATTTATTTTTTAATATTTTGCATTTTTCTCAGTGTATTTTTTTACTTTGTTTAAATGCCTACTTATTGTTGTCAAAAAATTACCTCAGTTGAGTAGTTCTAACAAAGGGTATAGGGGAGGATTATAAAGACATCAATGTGGAAAATATACTTTACCTTTTCAAAAAGGATATGAATTCAAACAAAAGGAAAAAATAAAGAAAAACTTTAAGTTTTAATTTTTGCACCACAAAACAAAAATATTTATGTTTTCCTCCTTCAGAAGATTTCTTGCTTTCAATTCAGTTCTACTTTATAAATCCCAAAATACAAAAGAATTGATGGACCACAAAATGAAAAAGATATAGAAAACTAAAAGCACGTTTTAAATACCACAATAAGTGTACAACAACAGCAGCAGCAGAATAACATTAGCAAGGACTAATGATGCCGATGATGATGTTGATGTGTTTTCCTTCAATAACAAATTATTTTTGTGGTTAAGGATGAGTACGAGAAGGAGGAGGAGGAGAGTAGTTAAGCGCTTTTGATTTTAACAAATTTTTTGTGGGAGGACATTTTAAGATGATGTGAGATTTAGTAGTACCAAAAGACATTAGCAGGACTAGTGCTGATGATTATGATGAAAAATGGTCTAATAATATTGTTCCATTTACCTTAACGAAATAATAAAGGGATTAGACAACATTAAGCAAAGCTAAAAGGTTTCCTAATGATGTCGACAATGAAGTTGTTTAAACTGAAGTTGTTTTAAAGTCACATTTTATTGAAGAAGATAATTTATGGGTTTTCGTACCCTTCACCTTCGTTAGAAGCGTATAAGTTTGTAATTTCTATAATATAACTTTCCGTCCCAATAAAGTATGTATATAGTGTATTATGGATCCTTATAGATAGTCGTTTAAACTATGTCCGTCTGTAGGTCTATTGAAATAAATTTTTAGAGGACCTCAGATATCGGCGAGTTTCGAATCTGTAATAATTCTGTTAAACATGCTTTCTAGAAGATCGCTATTTAAAATCAGCCAAATAGATCCATAAATAATGGAGATATGAGTAAAAATCCGAGACAACCTTTAAAAAAATTATAGAAAATTGAGATTTTCTATTTATGCCCAGACAGAAATTGTCTCTCTGTATAGTGGACTAACTCAACTAAGAAAAAGTTTGCTGTGCATGAGCTATACAAAGTTCGGATATCATTATTAATGTTTCAAATGTTCAGGGATGATAGATAATCGATAGACGAAAACAAAATTTATTAATGCGATAAAATCGATTACTCGGTTTTCAAGTTATTCGCATTGACAGATGTGCCCCTATGGCGCATGATCCCCCTTCTACCCTGCCTTATGAATTGCGGCGTTTGTTCTAGTGTCTTCTGTGAAGAAGCCGAGATAAGCATATCTCACCGTCTTCCCAACAATTGTAGTTTCATTCAGGCTGAAATATTTGGGATGTCAGTCTGTAAGCAGCAACATAGGAATCTTTGTAGAAGCACTTTTCTCACTATACTATTTTACGACCACTTCCCTTTTACTAAGACAGTGCAAGAAGGATCTGTCAAGGGTGGGTCGCCTGTCTGAAAATACCATTATTTGAGTCCCTACGCATATAGACTACTTTGGTAATGAAAAGGCAAATGTGCTTGCCAGAACGGGATCGGCTCTTGATATTACCAACGCCGTTTCAGTAGCAACTCCGTTAAGTTTTATCAAGTAGGCGAGACATATCTAGGCCGATATCAGTAACAGCAGGACATTGGGTTGCAAGTCGGCTAAGGCTCGCCTTCATCTATCAATTGCAAAGACAAAGAAAAACAAGTAAGAGTGTTATATTCGGCCATGCCGAATCTTATATACCCACCATCAAATCATTCATGTTTATGTAGAATTTTACTGATGTACTCACATTTTTGAGTCA
>NC_060953.1:47784958-47800538 GCF_022045245.1 Lucilia cuprina | reverse complement strand
TAGATAGATAGATAGATAGATAGATAGATAGATAGATAGATAGATAGATAGATAGATAGATAGATAGATAGATAGATAGATAGATAGATAGATAGATAGGTAGATAGTCCTCAGGTTTGCAATATTATTTTCTTTATATTTTTGCAATATTTTTAAGCATTTGCAAAAACTAAAACAAATCATTTTCCCTAAAAAGTCCTTAAAACATTTCCTAACATTTTAACAAATTGCGAATGAGCTTCATAAAGCAGAAATAATATTCACTTTTCTTTTCTGCCTTTTTCCCAGTAAATCTTTTACACATTTATGTTTTATCCTTAATCTTTATTATACAAATAAAAAGCGCGTAATAAATATGTTTCAGTAAAAACAACCCAAACATTTAAAACTAAAAAAAAATATTTTTTAAAACTTTTTTCTTAACATTTCCTTTTTGGCCTTCACTTTTCTCGGTCATTATACATATAAAAATGTTTGCGAAGACCCTGAAAAACAAATGCGATTCCATTTATTTAACTGTTAAGTTTATTGCCAGCAACAGAAAAAAAAAACAAAAACGGAAAATGAATACTAAAAGTCTGTGCCACGTTTTGAACTAATTTTCTTCTGCCCTCAAATTCTGGGTTTAGATTTCACTTCTCCGTTTTTTTTTACATCATTTAGTTTACATCATGTAAACAACAAATCTTTAACTGCAAACATTAAAGAAAGAATAAAAGAGGTTGATGTTGGGGATGTTTCATAAAAGTTCATTGAACTAATGTAATGTTTACATAACGCTACTTTTAGATACTTTTCGGAGGGTTTTTCAGTTTTTTTCTTTCAAGTGTCAAGATTTAAAGACATTAAATGTTAAAATACAAATAAAATTACTTGGTCGGTATAACATTTAAAATGTTTGCTGTGTTTTAACATTATTATTGTAAATTTTGTTTTTTTTTTGCTGATTATTTATTTACAAAAATAAATAAGATTAAAAATTACTTTTTCTAATCTTTAAAAGCTTTCTAATGGCGTATTTTGTAAATTAAAATCTTGTAAATTTACTTGTTTTTTTTCAACTAAGATTTATTAGAAACTCTTTTTGAGATTAATTTTTATTATTGAATTGACCTTTAAACATTTGATAGATTTTTTTGTCTATATAAACAATAATAGACAATATTATCATGGGAACAAAATCCATTTAATAAAATCTTAATATTCAATTAGGTTTTAGTTTTAAGTGTTTCTTTTTATGACCATTTGGGTTTCATTTAAGCTGCATTTTTTAAAATATTGATAATCATTTAAAAATTTTAAATAATCTCTATATAAGGGCATCAATAGTTTATCCGATACCAGTAATAATAGGTATCCTTTAATTTTCTGCATCTCCACTAATTAATATGTATTTAAACAATTTACCACCACTCATTTAATTGGCAATAAATCAATAATTTTATTAAAATCAAATAAAGTGTACAATAAACTTTTTCTATTATTACTAATGAATGCATAATTTTATTGTTGTATTAATAGAAATTTTTATAGTTTTATTATTTAATTTACATATAACATGCGTTACTTGTAACTAAATAATAAAACTATAAATAATTTTCTATTTAGTTTTTAAACAAACAAAATTTACATAAATAACTGAAATAATAAATACATTCACGCAAATGTTTAATAACAAGCAATTAACTTTTTTATTGAAACATTAAAAATAGATTTAAACCAATAGTGAATTGCCTGTTTTTATGATTGAATTAAAGAGAGGAGGAAAAAAACTGTTTTTTTTTAATAGTTAAGGAATAATAATAATTTAAGAAATCTTGAATTTTTTTTTTCAATTAGATAACTTGTTCGCGTTTTTAAAATAGATAGATAGATAGATAGATAGATAGATAGATAGATAGATAGATAGATAGATAGATAGATAGATAGATAGATAGATAGATAGATAGATAGATAGATAGATAGATAGATAGATAGATAGATAGATAGATAGATAGATAGATAGATAGATAGATAGATAGATAGATAGATAGATAGATAGATAGATAGATAGATAGATAGATAGATAGATAGATAGATAGATAGATAGATAGATAGATAGATAAATAGATAGATAGATAGATAGATAGATAGATAGATAGATAGATAGATAGATAGATAGATAGATAGATAGATAGATAGATAGATAGATAGATAGATAGATAAATAGTTAGATATATGTAAGTACTTATTACTGTTCTTATTTATAAGGGAGCGTAATAAGTACTTTTATCCAGTGATATCTCTGAGCTTTTTAAATTTACTATTGATGAAATAGTTACTCTATTTTCCCCACAAAACCGAAAATTTTTGATAAAAAAATATAAAATTGAGGAAAAAGTAAAAACAAAAAAACGTTTGCCCCCAAACGCTTGAGCTGGATCCAAATCTATTCACTTAACAACATTTTTTCTGTTTGATTTACGATGTAATTTATGTACAGAGAGACTTTTCATAACTTTCAGGTCAAGTTTTTCTTTGTCCTATTTCAAATTGCACATAGTGATTTCATTCATACTTTATATATCAGGACCGATTTGGCAAGTCTACGAAACTGTACAGAACTTCGGCTTGTATTTAAATGAAAATATGTTTATGAAGTTGATAATGAAAATTTTTTCTCCTCTAATAATTTCAATACGGCGCGCTTAATACATTTAATTCAAATAATTCCCAGTTTAAAGAGGATTAAATAAATCATAAAATTTTTACAAAAACAAATTTACATTAAACATGATTTGTTTGTATTAAATGAATAAAAGCGAGCAGAAATAAAAAAAACTAAAATATGTTCGGTCCTGGTCGACCAGACAATACCTTAATCTAGCTATAATAGTATTTCAAAGGTTATAGTACTTAGCTAATGTTTTTATTACCAAGTAAGTGGCATTTTAAACCATTTTTTTATCTCACATGGAAGACAAGTACTTATCACGTTTGGCTACGAATAGGGAGTAAAATAAGTACTTACCACGAGCGACTGCTATCAAGAAATTGAATAACTACTTTCCATGCTCACTTAAAAACCACAATAATTACATTCAAGTAAGCAGTTAAAAAGTTGTATTGATTTGACGGCAAAACTCAAAATAAAGTACTACTTTCTTTTCCGATTATATGTATGTAATTATAAGAGTACTTAAAAGTAAGTAGTAGTCATGAAAAAGTATATGCGGAGTTTTTGCTGAGTAATTTTTTTTTTTTTTTTAATAAACTACCGAAGATGAATCCATTGCGTATAGTAATAGGTTTCTGTACAAGTCAGTACAAGTCATTACCAAGTTTTTACTTGTGAATTCATTCTATACTAGGGCATATACAGAGATTTTAAGGATCGATTGCCTGAAATTTATTACCATGCACTTAAATATCTAATTCACAATCAATGTCGTATAGTTATAGTGTTGTATGTTATACTAAAAATTAAAATAAAAGTTTTTGAAACAAAAATAAATCAATAATGAAAAAATTACGACGATACAACCGTACAACACCGATTATGAATTGAACAATAATTTTCAAGTTAAAATTTTGAAGAAAGTTTTTTCTCACTTGAAGATGTGCTAGGTGAGGTTCTATAAATCGACTTTCAAATAATCGAACAATCGACTTTTTGTCGAAAAAAGTCAAAGTCGACTTTTTTGGAACTCGACTATCGTCTATGAAAAAAGTCGAAAAGTCGACTTTGTAAATAAAAGTCAAAAATCGAAAAAGTCTAAAAAAATCGGAAAGGTCTAAAAAGTCGTAAAAAGTAGAAAAGTCGAAAATTATAGAAAAAAGTAAAAAAATAGTCGAAAAGTTTGAAAAAAGTGGGAAAAAAGTCGAAAACTCTAAAAAAGTCGGAAGTTCGACACAAGTCGTAAAAAGTCGAAAAAGGTCGAAAACTTGAAAATCGTAAAAAAATGTCAAAAATAGTCGAAAATTTTAAAGATGTGGAAAAAAGTCAAAAACTCTAAAATAGTCGAAAAAACTCGAAAAAAGTAAAACAATAGTCGAAAAAAGTCGAAAATAATCTAAAAGTCGAAAAGTCGGAAAAAATCGAAAAAATCTACTTTTACCTAATGAAAAAAGTCGAAAAATCAACTTTCATAAAAAGCAAAAAGTTTATGAATTGAACAATAATTTTCACTTTAAAATTTTAAAGAAAGTTTTTTTCTCACTTGAAGGTGTCGAAAAAAGTCGTAGTCGTCTATGGTGTTCCAGACTATTGTCTATAAAAAAGTTGACTTTGTAGAAAAGTTGAAAACTCGGAAATTGTAGAAAAAAGTAAGAAATAATCGAAAATTTTGAAAAAAGTAGAAAATAGAAAAAAGTCGAAAACTCTAAAGAAGTCGGAAAGTCAAAAATAGTCAAAAAGTCGAAAAAAGTCGGATGTTCGACACAAGTCGTAAAAAGTCGAAAAAGGTCGAAAACTCGAAAATAGTAAAAAATGTCAAAAATAGTCGAAAATTTTAAAAAAGTGAAAAAATTCAAAAACTTTAAAATAGTCGAAAAACTCGAATAAACTAAAACAAAAGTCGAAAAAAGTGGAAAATAAGTCAGAAAAAGTTGAAAAAAGCCGACTTAATGAAAAAAGTCGAAAAGTCGACTTTTAATTAAATGAAAAAAGCCAAAAATCAACTTTGCATAAAATGCAAAATGCCGACTTTTAACTAAATGCAAAAAGTCGAAAAGTCGACTTTTCGTTTCAACTATAGAACCCTAGTGCTAGGATGTTGCAACCATAAGTAGTGTAGGGTATTTTAAATTATAATAAAAAAACTCATAAAGTTCAAACGTTGTTTAGGGGTTATTGTAAAAAAAAGAAACATTTTTATTAACTTTATTTTTTTCTCTCTTAAAACAATAGATGTTTATTTTTTTTGGATGCGTATAGTAAAATTTTATAAAAATTCATTGAATCGAAAAAAGCAGATCATTATCAAATATAATAAATTTTATAAAAAAACACAATTGACTTAAAACTTGTAAAAAAGACTTTATTATGATTTACAACTTTATTATAACAATTATTATGTGATAATATAATTGTTGTTGCCATTGTTATGGCATTGTTTAGTTTATTAAATAGAGAGTTGTAATAATAATTGTAAATACCAAACATACCAAAACACATAAATACACACACATACATATACAATTGAAATAATTAAAATTTAATACATTTTTTATTGTAAATATTTGAATAATGAAGAGTTATCTGTAATAGTATGAGAGAGGTGGTACACAGAAGATGATGAGGTTGAATGAAGATACAAAACTTGAAAGATATATACTTGTTGAAATGAAAATGTCTGGCTCAAATTGAGGTTTGAATTTAAGCTTGAATTGTAAGTTGTAAGATAAGGAATTGAATAAATGATGAATATTATGTTGCTTGTATTGTATTAAAGTTTATTGTTTGTTTTAATATTTGCAACATTATGCAATGTAGCAATTACTACAACATTAATGCAAACTTACATACATATTTAATTATAAAATTTGAAATTATAAGCCATCACTGTTCAAGTACGAGTTACAAAGCAAAAAAAAAAGAAATAATAATAAATTTAAAATGAAAGTTAATATCTGTTAAGCTATTTGAATGATTTTAAGTTATTTAATGTTATGCATTCAAATGTACATTGAAAAATTTTAACAATTTCATGCAAATTGATTGATTTATTTCCTTAGTTGCTAAAGGAACTTATTACCCCCCTACCCCCTCTCATTAATAAATTAAATATTACTTACCCAGCAACAACTTTCATTACCAAGTAGGGGGTTAAAATATTAAAATTTACCTTAACAATAACATTTTAAATCATTATATTAATATACCGATGACTTCAGAATCAATCACTTACCCACTCCCTAACAAATATGGAGTTAAATAAGCACTTACCACAATTTCCTTTTTATAAGAAGTTGTTTTGCAAACAAAATAAAGGATACTTCCTCTATGCCCACAAATAGTTTTTACACCAAAATGTAATTTAAAACAATTAGGAAAGTATAGTCAGGCATAGTTGACCATATGATACCCTACACCATTGAGTATGTTAAAAACTTGGATTATTTTTAATAATAAAACATTTAAGTTGTTTACCTTATTTACAAAATATTTTAACAATTTGTTGAAAAAAAGTCATTTTCTTAAAGAGGGTTATAAGGAGGCAAGGGGGAAAATGGATCTATCCTTACAAATTTCGGTACATGACTTTTCGCTTACATAAGAGTAGTATGCTGGATTTCATCGTGATACTTTTTAAGTGAATTATTAACCTTCAAGACATTTTCTAAAGGGGACTTTGTATGGAGGCTAGGGTCAATTACATTAATTACGAAAATCGGTAGTAGTATTATTCAGACGTATTTAGAACAAAGTTTTGCCGGGTTTTGTAGAGATACTACAATATTCAACATAACTATGAACTCAAAAGTCCTTTCCGAGCGTTAGGGTTGCATAGAGGCTAGGTGAAGGCTAGGACCTATTTCAAACATTTTCAATAAGCTTTGTCGCTGGGCCGAAAAACACGTAATGTCCTTATTTCATCCAAATATCTTGAAAATTGCGACCTGTACCTTGCGCAGAATGTTTCCATGTACAGACAGACGGACGGCTCAAGAAAGGGATTCTGAGTCGGTTGATGGGTATACCGTAAGATGGGTGTAGGACCAATATTTTTGGTTCGTTTAATAAAGTATAATACCCTCACCACTATGGTGTAGGGTATAAATAGAATGTCAACGCTAGCAAGTAAGTAAGTCATTACCAAACTCCTTCTAAGTAATACAGACCCTTTGTAGTGACCATATGATACCATATTAAACAACTGTCTGCTGGATATTAAAGTAACATTCAAAATGCATGTCTTAAAGAAGTTAATTCCTAAAAGATAGTTAATATCAACAAACCAAGAGGTTGGGGAGAAATTTGTTCTTTTAAACCAGTATTCACGGGATAGCATGCAATATATTGTATAGCTATGTACTAGGAAAATATATAAGGTATGGGAGAAAGGATAAAGGGAAACGTCTTGGTGGATATAAGAAAACGATATGTCAAGACTAACAAGTAAGTACTTATTTGTAAGTCATTACTAAACTACTTCTAAGTAATACAGACAGTATGTAGTAGTTATCAAGTTTTTTACTGGATAGTAAAGTAACCTTCAAAATTCATGACCTTAAGAAGTAAATTTCGAAAAGACATTTAATATCTACAAACCAAGAGGTTTGTAATAGGTTTCAGAATAGGGAAAATGTTTTTTCTTTTAGACCAATACTTACGGAATGGCATAAATTCATGCAATAGGTACTAGGGAAATATGGGAGAGAGAATAGAGGGAATAGCCTTGGTGGAAATTCGAAAACGAAATGTAAGTCATTACTAAACTACTTCTAAGTAATGCAGTAGTCATTAATTTCTTTACTTAAGTACTATGCAGTAAAGAAATGAGTAGCAGTCGAAATCAATGACATGAAGTAAATTCCAAAAATACAGTTAATATTAACAAACCTAGAGATTTGAGATAAGTTCCAAAATGCGAAAGAATTTCTTTTCTTAGACCAGCACTCACGGAATGGCATCTACCCAGGCAATACAGATACACTTGCGAAATATATTATGTATGGGAAAGAGAATAGAGAAAAATTCCATTTTAACTTAACAAGGAAAATGTCGGGAAAATATTCTGGTGTCTTGTCCCCCATACGGATAGCATGACTAAAGAACAAACGCACTCTGTATTGCATTGTTGTATTGACTTGCTAATCGACCACAAAATGTTGTATTCTTTATAAATGAAATATGTGTTAAATATACGACTTTCAGGAACCAGTTGCCTATTTTTTAAAAGAACTCATTCCATTGTTATATCGATAGAACAGTAAATGATGTCCTATTTTAGGTCGAAACGAAGCGATAAAATAGAAGAGCTATTTTCCTTCCATCCTTCCTTTCCTCGTTCAAAAGAAAGCTTTATAATACAACAGCTCCCTAGAAAAGCCCACTGTCGGCCTTGTTGAACCATTTTTGATGAATTTATTATTTTTGAAAAAAATCGCTTTTAACGTCAAAGCAAACATCTCCCTAATATTTTTTATATGTTTCAATTGGGAGAATGTTCAACATCGATCTTCATCAGATCATTGAAACATAAGTTGAAGGAGATTCTAATAATGGCAGTGTGTCAGAGTGGGACTAATATCTCCTCCTCTATTTAATCCTTGCAAAAAGTTTTCAATTTTTTATATTCAGTCTTCAGCTAAGGATTCTTTAAACAAAGTAATTTGGATCGTTTTGCTTAGAAGTATTAGAACATCATCTGAACAGCAGATGTCTATTTTCAGTAGGATCCTCAGGAGACCTAGTAAAGAACACAAAACGTCACGGCAGTATGTAGCACAAATACCTATATGCTGAATAACATTTTTGTGTGTTTTTTTATAAATTATAAAAATATATTTAAATATTTATAATCTAGTTAGCTGAATCATAGCTTATATATCTGAATAGAATGTATTTTTGCAATTTTTATCAAAGTTTTGCTTAAATCTGTAAAATTTCTTAGCTGAATTGATATTTTTAGTAGCTGAATAGAATTTTTTTTAATATTTTCAAAACATTTCCAAAGGAAAAAATATAAATCTTTTAAAAATTGTCAGCTGAATTAACTTTATTGCTAGCTGAATTGCAGTTTATTAGCTAAATTCAATTTTAGTAGCTGAATTGTACTTTTGTTTAGCTGAATTCGATTGGATTGTATAGTATTTTATATTGATTTTAAATAAAGTAAATCAACAAAATTTTTAAACTTTATTAGCTTTGTATAAATTTTATTAGAATGTTTAGCTGAATTGCAATTTTCTTAGCTGAATTAGAATTAACTGAATTAAGTTTTTAGCTAGCTGAATTACAATTTTGTTAGGTGAATTGTTATTTTCTTAGCTGAATTTATTTTTTTAATTGAATTGCAATTTCTTCTTAGCTGAATAGCAGTTTTCTACTATTTTTTTTATCAAAACTTAACAATGACTTTACAATTTGTCAGCTGAATTAAAATTAAATACTTTTAATTGATTGTTTTATAGAATATCTGTTAGTATTATAAGGAATTTTATATAAAACTTTAGAAATTTGTTGGCTGAATTATTGTCTTTAGCTGCTGAATTGATGAATTATAATAATTTATGTTACTGAAGTTAAAAATTTACTTAAAACAACATAGATAATGTTAGCTGAGTATAATTTTTAGAAAATATTTAACAAAATCTTTAAAATTTTTCAGCTGAATAAACATTTTATGCAGCTGAATTATAGTATTATTATATTATTGTTAATATAGTAAAGAATGCTATAGAAATTCTTAGCTGAATTGATTTTATATGCAGCTGAATAACAGTTTTTATTGCATTTTAATAAAAATTCACATAAATCTTTAAATTTTCCTAGCTGAATGACATTTTAAGCAAAGATTTTTTTAAATAATATCCAACATTTTCTTTTATTAATAATTTAATTAAATATTTTCTTATGATTTACTTAAATTTAAATCTTCAACCTTATAAATAAACTAATCTGCAAATAATGTGATTTATTAAGAAACAACACTTTAGTAATAAATTTATAATACAACAAGAATTATTAAATATGCCATCACAATATAATTAATCATTTATGCTAAATTCAACCTGCCACCTACACATGCCACCAGCGTGCAAAAATGCAACAAACAGCAGCAGTCGTAACAACTTGAAGGCAAATAAAATTACAAAGCTGGCAGCAATTTGTGGCAATTGTTTGTTGTTGATGTACACAGAGAAGATTAGTTTTACAAAGCACACACACATACACATCAAGAATTATACTAAATTTATTATAATCAAGCAAACAGATAGATAGACAGACAGACAGAATACTGTCAGTCAAATTCAAAAACAAAAAGCTCTGTAACAGAAATAGAAAAGAAAATCTAAAATCTAACTGATTGTCTGTCTATTAGTTTGTTTTGTCTGGTCTGGTCGTCTTCCTTGCCATTAGAAATGTAAATTTTGTTGTTGTTGTTTCGTGGGGGCTCAAAAACACAACAACAATATTTTCATTCAGACTGATTTGTTTATTAGTTTTGAGGGTTTTTGTTATTATTCTAGCAGTTTTCTAACAAATTATTTTACGTTCAAAAATTGTTATGGAGGTTTGTGTTTTTAAAATAATTCCTCAACTAAAGAGTAAATTTTACAATTTTAGTTTGTTGAACTTTTTTAGAGGTTTTGTAATTTACATTTCAAAAAAAAGTGTTGCAAACGAACTGCTCCCACTTATTAAATTGTTGCAAACAAAATTGATTTCTTTTCTATACATAACAGGAAATAAATAATTGATTTTTTTCTTTCTTAATTTTGTTTAGTTAAACCTGTAGTTTGCAATAAAATGTTGCATTTTTAGAAAATAACGGTAATTTATTTTCTTTTCTTTTTAAAAATTATGTTTTTTTAAATTTCAGCTTTTTTTCCTGTTTTATGTATAATTTTCTAAACATCCGTTAAACTGTTAACATTTTCAAGGTAATTCTTTGCTTCCTAGTGTAGGTTACGCAACATAAATATTGTGTCGTAATTTTTATTATGTCTAGAAAAAGAAAACCTTCTTAACATAACCATACAGTCTGGTAAATAATTTTAGGTTTATAAGAAAAATTTTAAGGTTCTTTCTTAGTCCCCTATAGAAAGTCCACCCGTTTTTGCCTCCATATGTTCACATGGATGTAAAAGTTCCTCGTGCAAAATTTTAAGATTCTAAAGGTACTTCGGCCCCTATTGCCAGTCTGCCCATTTTTTTGTTCTACATTAATGTAGAAACTAAAGTGGCTACGAAAAATGTTGACTACTATTACTGTTATATTTTCTTAGATATAATAATTAAATATATTCTTAAGTGCCACGCCCATTATAGCTAGACCGCCCATTTTATCGTTATATTTTCATATGAATGTCAGAGCTATCCCTACAAAATTTGAGGACTCTAAAGGAGTTTCTAAAATATGCAACTTTTAAGTCATTTGTTGGAGGTAGGCGTGGCACCTCGCCTTCTTGAATTAAAAAAAAAAATTATCCTATAGCGCCTTACAGACATACAAGATACGAAATTTTCTTTTTTTTTATAGGAAATGTTCAAGATAATCTCTTTTTTATAAAAAATATTTGAGATTTTCCCTTTTTATAGGAATTTTTCGAAAGTTTTGCTGTTTTTCTTTTTATAGAATATTTTCAAATTTTCTTTTTATATAAAAAATGTTTCAATTTTTTTTATGGAAATATTCAAAATGTTTCACCTTTTTATACAAAATTCGATATTTTCTCTTTTTTTGTGGATTATTATCGAAATTTTCTTTCTTATGCAAGTTTTTTTTTCTACAAAAAATTATGAATATTCTCTCTTTTTACTGAAAGTTGTCCAAATTCTCTTTTTTTTATAGAAACTTTACAAAATTCTGTATTTTTATAGCATGTTTTTGAAATTTCTCTATTTATAGAAAATTTTCGAAATTCTCTTTTTTTATAAAAAGTTTTCAAAATTTTCTCTTTTTACAGAAAGTTTTCGAAATTTTTTTGAGAAAATTTAAAAATTTTTTTCTTTCTATAGAACATTTTTAAAATTGTCTCTTTTTTATGAAAATTTTCGAAATTCTCTCTTTTTATAGCAAGATTTCATTTCATAGCATGTTTGCGTAATTTTCTTTTTTTCTTACAATTTGTATCTATTGTTTTCGAAATTTTTTCTTTTAGAGAAAATTTTCTAAATTCTCACTTTTGATTGAAAGTTTTTAAAATTATCCCTTTTTATAACAAGTTTTCAAAAAATTTCTAAGTTTTAAAATTTTATTTTTATAGCAAGTTTTGAAATTTCTCTATTTATAGAAAATTCTCTCTTTTTACAGAAAGTTTTCGAAATTTTCTTTTTTTATAGAACTTTTTTGAAAATCTCTCTTTTTATAGCAATGTGCCCAATTTTCTTTTTTTTATTGGAAGTTTTCCAACTTGTCTCTTTTTATAGTTTTTTAAATGTTCCCTTTTTTAATAAAAAATTTTGAAAATTCTCTCTTATTTATTGAAAGCCTTTTCGTAGCAAGTTTTTAAAATTTTTTGTTTTTAAAGAAAATTTTTCGTTTTTTTTTTATATAAAATTTTCAAAATTCCCTTTTTTTATAAAAAAAAAAGTTCAAAATTTTCTCTTTTTGTATAAAATTTTGAAATTTTCTCGTTTTGTATAAAATTTTGAAATTTTCTCGTTTTGTATAAAATTTTCAAAATTCCCCCTTTCTATAAAAAATTGCCAAAAACTGAAAATTTTAAAAGTTTTCTCTTTTGTATTTAAAATTTTAAAAATTCCCTCTTTTTATAAAAAAAAATATTCAAAATTTTCTCTTTTTATATAAAATGTTCACTTTTTGTATAAAATTTACAAAATTTTATATAGCAAATTTTCGAAATTCTATATTTTTATAGCAAATTCTTTCTGTTAAAGAAAATTTTAAAAGTTTCCATTTTTTATAGAAAATTGTCAAAATTATCCGTTTAAAAAAAAATATTTTTTTTCTTTTTGTATAAAATTTTCGAAATTCTTTTTTTTTATAGCAAGTTATCGAAATTATCTCTTTTTATATCAAAATATTCTATTTTTATATACATTTTTCAAAATTCTCTCTTTTATATAAAATTTTTGAAATTCCTTCATTTTATAACAATTTTTCAAAATTCTCGAAAAAATTTTCAAAATTTTGTCTTTTCGAACAAAGTCAAAATTGTCTCTTTTTTGTAAAAACATTTAGGTTTTTTTCTTTTTGTATAAAATTTTCAAAATTCTTTCTTTTTATAGCAAGTTTTCGAAATTCTCTATTTTTATATCAAGTCTTTGAATATTTCTCTTTTTACAAAAAATATTTAAAAATTTTCTCTATTCGAAATTAGTCAAAATTGTGTTTTTTTATAAAAACATTTAGATTGTTTTTGTATAAAAGTTTAAAAATTCTTTCTTTTTATAGTTTTTTTTTTTTAATTTTAAAAATTCATGATTTTTTAAACGAGTTTTTGAAAATTTATCTTTTTACAGAAAAATTTTTAAATTTTCTCTTTTCTCGAAAATTTTAAATTTTTCCCTTTTCGAAAATAGTCAAAATTGTCTCTTTTTTATAGAAATATTTCGAATTTTTTTTCTTTTTGTATAAAAATATTTCAATATTCTCTCTTATTATATCGAGTTTTCGAAATTCTAATTTTTATAAAATTTTTTCGAGATTCGCGGTTAAAAAAAAAAAAATTTAAATTTCTCTTTTTACAAAAAATTTTTAAAAATTTTCTCTTTTCAAAAATAGTTGAAATTGAGTCTTTTTTTATAAAAACATTATGAAATTTTCTTTTTTCTTAAAGAAAATTTTACGAATTTTCCTCCTTCTTATATAAATTTTATAATTATTTCCCCCACTTTTTCCCAATATTTTTAATTTATTTCAAAATCACATTTAAACACAAAAAAATTACTCCTAACGCATTATTTGTTCTTTGCTAGTCGTGATTAAAAATCATAAAGTAAACACGAATGGAGAAAAAAACTTATTAAAAAAGAACCTACAAACTGCAAAAGGAAGTCATAAAATTCAATTGCAGTTCTTTTCTTTTACAACAATGTCTACATTGCAACAGCAACAACAAAGACCATATGATGATTCCTTAAGAAGTAGAAGTGACAAAAGCCACCTTTCAGCCGACTATATGTATATTTTCTATATAAATAAGTTTCTGTTAAAGTTTTGTGGCACGTGTTAAGAGTTGAGGCATAAACATGTTGTATGTTTGAATGTACACATGTAGGCAGGCAGAGGCAGAAAGGTAGATAGAAGATACATTAATGTTTATTTACCAACAAAACTTTTAACAACTTTAAGTTAAACATTCGAGTAGAGTTCGAAATACTTTTACAAATTTACTCTTTTTGTCTATAATGTAATCAGTTAGTTGTTGTTGTTGTTGTTGGTGGCAAAAGCAAACCGACATTGTATTTTTTTTACTTATTTTAAGCCAGACTGTGTAACAATATTTATTTGTTTTTGTTTGTATTTAAAGTTATTTGTTTGTGTTTTTTATTTTGTCTTGTTTTTTGATATCTGGTTCCAGAACTTGGCTTTTAGCGGTATATTTTCTTTTTAACTAATTTTTTTTATTATTATTATTATTTATAGTTTGTTTTTGTTATTCTAGTATAATTTGTTTATAAAAAAAATATTGTACATGTTGGTTTTCTAAAGATACTTAGATACTTGCTACACATGTTTATTTACTATTTACCTTGGTGTGTCTCTGTTGGTAGGTGGAGGAAGAAACATCATCATCAGTGGTAGAGGTTTAACATAGAAAATGAAAATTTTTTTTATATTGTCTCCTACATTCGTTATGCTCGATAAAGTGTGTCACAACCATGGAATTTTAAAATGTAAACAACAAAACAACACATTTAAGTTCTTTTTTTTCTATATTTTTTCTTGACAAATATTTGCAAATAAAATTTTAATATTTTTTCCAAACAATTTCTTCAGTCTGGAGTGTGGAATTAAGGAGTGATGGCACAGAGGCTGATATAGTTATAGAAAACTTGTATAGTTGTGTATGTGTTAGTCTATTAGTATGGTGATAGTAAAAATCAAATCCTTCCTTTTTGCAACTTTGCTACCTAAATTAACTCATTTTCTCATATGAAATCGTAAATCAGAATTAAACAATTAAATTAAAAAAATGCTTAAGAATAGCTCATGTCATGTACACTCTGTCAGCTGCCACATTGTATTTTTTGTTCAGATTTTTTTTAAGATTATTAAAATACAAAATACTCGTAATAACACTATTTAAAGTCAAGTAAAATATGATGTCACCTGTCAAAATGAGACGTTTATTACAAAAAAAAAATAAACTGAACGTGAGAAACTTTTTTTATTAAAAATAATATCGCAAAAAAAGAACAATTGTCTGACAAACAAAACATTAACAAAGTACTTTTTCATGTTGTTTCAGTTTCTTTTAAGAACAATTTGTCTGTGCAAAACACAACAAAAACAACAATTTAAAATTTATTTATTGTTAGAAGATTAACAGAACATTAAATATGAAATAAATATTTTAATGATGAGGGAAGTAATTAAACTATAGTCTAGTATATAGTGTTGTGTATAGTCTAGTGTATAGTCTCGTCTATACACTTGTCTATAGACTAGTCTTAAGTCTAGTCTAGCCTATTCGGTCTAGTCTATAGTGTTATATATGTGGTCTATTCTATAGTCTAATCTATAGTCTAGTCTATAGTCTAGTCTATAGTCTAGTCTATAGTCTAGTCTATAGTCTTGTATATAGTCTAGTCTATAGTCCATTATAGTTTATAGTCTAGTCTATAGTCTAGTCAATAGTCTAGTCTATAGTCTAGTCTATAGTCTAGTCAATAGTCTAGTTTATAGTCTAGTCTATAGTCTAGTCTATAGTCTAGTCTATAGTCTAGTCTATAGTCTAGTCT
>NC_060953.1:47781897-47784858 GCF_022045245.1 Lucilia cuprina | reverse complement strand
ACTAGAACTGAACTAGAACTGAACTAGAACTGAACTAGAACTGAACTAGAACTGAACTAGAACTGAACTAGAACTGAACTAGAACTGAACTAGAAGTGAACTAGAAATAAAAGTGAACGGAACGAGATTTGAACTAGAACTGAACTAGAACGATAATAGATGAACAAGAACTGTACTAGGAGCATTTATCATTTTAAATGAAATTCAAATTCTTTTATTGTAAAATAATTAAAATCACTAAAGGCTGCATTTCTTTTAGTAATAAATTTCGGTAAAACCAATTTTTCATTGTAAATCATCTAATAGGTGTTTATTAATCTATAAATAAATTATATTTAATGTTTATATTAAAAATTCAATTTACCTCTCGTAACCAAAACAATAAAAAACTAAAACCACATAATTTTCTTTAAGTAGAGGAGACTTAAAAAGGGAAATAATGCTTATTACAAGACATCTCCATTCTCTTTACTTTTAATACTAGAGTTAGAGATGCATAGAGCAAGAAAAAAAAGTACCAAAGTACTTAGTTTTTAATAATTAATGTAACAATTATGTACTTTCTTTTAGTTCCCACTCACTAGTTTAAGGCATTAAGTGTTGAGTGTGTTTGTGGGGGGAAGTGATGGGAATATTTTAGTGCAGCAGCAGTAACAAGAAGTTTAATGACCTCATTTTAATGTTTTTAACTTTGTTTCTGTTTTCACCATTTAAACGTATTTTTTTCTTTTTTTTATTTTTGGAAAGAAGTATAGTAAAATGAACTAAAGTGTCAAGAACAAATTTTCCTTACTGCGGATGTGGATATAAGATTTATGTTGAAAAAAAGAAGGCAGTGTATTTAAAGTTATTTTTAGATTGACATTAATTAAACGACTGCAGAGAATAAATAAATACAATTTAATTATAGACTTGTTAAAAATGTAAAACACGAATGAAAAAAAAAATGTTAATATAATAAACTAAATACATTAAATTAGACGAAATAATATAATATGTAAGGGGGAATTGTGGGAAAATGCAAGAGAGTGAGAGAGAGGTCATAAGGTGAAACTGTTCGAGGGTGGTTTAATTAAACAAATGTAAGAACTTTTAAAATTTAAAATAATTTTTAATATTGTATTTTATGTACTTCTTTTTTAAATTAGTCAAAACATTGTCTTTTTTATTATTTTTTTCGAAATGTTCTCTCTTTTATATAGAAATTTTTCTCTCTTTATAAAATTTTTCTGTTATTATAGAAAGTTTTCAAAATTTACTCTTCTTTATGAAGAAAATTTTGGAAATTCTATATTTTTTATAATTGAGTTTTTTCTTTTTCGGATTAGAGGAGAACCCATAAAAGGGGACTCGGCACTTGTTAGTCCTTCTGTTAAAAAAATAAAAAAGAGAACAATTTTGAATTATATAAAAAGAGAAAATTTGTTGAATTCTTCAAAAAAGATAAAGGTTTTGAAAATGTTTTGTAAAAAAAGGAATTTTTGGAAATTTTTTAATAATTAAAGAAAATTTTCGAATATTTTTTATAAAAAAGAGAAAATAACGAACTTTTTCTATAAAAACATAGAAAATTTAGAGAATTCTATAGAATAGTTTTCAAAAACTTTCCATAACAAAGAGATTTTTGAAAATTTTCTGTAAAAAAGAAAAAATATCGAAAAGTCTCTATAAAAAACGGAAAACTTCTTACATTTTCTCTACGAAAAGTAAGTTTTGAAAATTTTGTATAGAAAGAGAAAATTTCAAATATTTTCTATATAAATGAGAAAATTTTCTTAAAAAAAATATTGAAAATTTTCTGTATAAGAGATTTTTTTTAAATTGTCTGTAAAAAAATACAACCGAATATTTATAAAAAAAGATAATTTTCTTAAGTAAAAAATTTGGAATATTG
The DNA here is from genome assembly GCF_022045245.1 of Lucilia cuprina. NCBI lineage: Eukaryota > Metazoa > Arthropoda > Insecta > Diptera > Calliphoridae > Lucilia > Lucilia cuprina. The sequence goes on along the minus strand of NC_060953.1, from coordinate 47,782,964 downwards.
TCCATAAAAAGACACAAATTCAAACATTTTCTATAAAACATAGAGAAAGTTCCAAAAGTGTTCTATAAAAAAGAGAATAATTAAAAAGTTTTCTATAAAAAACATACATTTTAACAACTTTTCTATAAAAAATAGAAAAGTTGTTAAAGTTTATAGGCCCTACATGTCTCTGGGCTCAATATTATAGAAAATTCAAAAAATACCTTCTGAAGAACGAAAATGTAAGAAAAAGTTCCCTTTTATGAGTTCATACCTAATCCGGACTTTACATACTAATCTTCATGTTTTTAGGTTCAATATTAGGGAAAATTCAAAAAGTACTTTTCGAAGAACGAAAATGTACCAAAAAATCCTCTTTTATAATTTTCCACTTATTCCGGGCCCTACATGCTTAATTTCATGTTCCTAGCTTCAATCTAAGTTTAGATATGAAGTAACTGCTATGAAAGGTGGAAGACCTTTTCTTCCTTTTTATACCCACCATCAAAAAAGATGGGGGTATATTGTTTTTGTCATTCCGTTTGTAACACATTGAAATATTCGTCTAAGACCCATAAAAGTATATATATTCTAGGTCCTTATTAGATTCTAAGACGATCTAGCCATGTCCGTCCGTCTGTCTGTCTGTCTGTTGAAAACACGATAGAGTCCAAACAGACTTATAGTTGACTCAGTTCGTTTGGTATTGAAAACGGGCAATATCGGTCAACGATTTCGCCTAGCCCCCATATAAGGCCCCCCTTAGAAAATGACATTATCGCCCATAACTTACTAACAAAAGCATCAATAGCGGTATAATTCGGCACAAACATGTTTTATGTCGACATAAATCTTTTCGTAGAATTTTATAAGGATCGGTCAATAATTTACCCTACCCCCCATATAAAGTACCCTTCAGAAAATGACTTTTTCGCTCACAACTGACTAACAGAAGCAGCAATAGCGGTGTAATTCAACAAAAACATGTTTTATGGTGACATAAATCTCTTCGTAGAATTTTATAAGGATCGGTCCATTATTGACCCTACCCCCCATATAAAGTCCCCTTCAGAAAATGACTTTATCGC
>NC_060953.1:47776144-47781797 GCF_022045245.1 Lucilia cuprina | reverse complement strand
GTTCTAGTTCAGTTCTAGTTCAGTTCTAGTTCAGTTCTAGTTCAGTTCTAGTTCAGTTCTAGTTCAGTTCTAGTTCAATTCTAGTTCAGTTCTAGTTCAATTCTGGTTTATTTCTTGTTCAGTCCTAGTTCAGTTCTAGTTCATTTCTAGTTCAGTTCTAGTTCAGTTCTAGTTCGGTTCTAGTTCAGTTCTAGTTCAGTTCTAGTTCAGTTCTAGTTCAGTTCTAGTTCAGTTCTAGTTCAGTTCTAGTTCAGTTCTAGTTCAGTTCTAGTTCAGTTCTAGTTCAGTTCTAGTTCAGTTCTAGTTCAGTTCTAGTTCAGTTCTAGTTCAGTTCTAGTTCAGTTCTAGTTCAGTTCTAGTTCAGTTCTAGTTCAGTTCTAGTTCAGTTCTAGTTCAGTTCTAGTTCAGTTCTAGTTCAGTTCTAGTTCAGTTCTAGTTGAGTTCTAGTTCAGTTCTAGTTCAGTTCTAGTTCAGTTCTAGTTCAGTTCTAGTTCAGTTCTAGTTCAGTTCTAGTTCAGTTCTAGTTCAGTTTGTTTCAAGTTCTAGTTCAGTTCTAGTTTAAATCAAGTTCAAATCTAGTTCAGTTCTATTTAAGTTCTAGTTCAGTTCAAGTTCAGTTCTAGTTCAAGTTCAGTTCTAGTTCAGTTCAATTCTAGTTCACTTCAAGTTCAGTTCTAGTTCAGTCCTAGTTCATTCCTAGTTCCGTCCTAGTTAAGTTCTAGTTCAGTTATATTTTAGTTCAGTTCTAGTTCAGTTTTAGTTCAGTTCTAGTTCATTTCTTGTTCAGTTCTAGTTCAGTTCTAGATCAGTTATAGTTCAGTTCTAGTTCAGTTCCAGTTTAGTTTTAGTTCAGTTCTTGTTCAGTTCGTTTCCAGTTTTAGTTCAAATCATGTTCAATTCTAGTTCAGTTCTAGTTCAATTCTGGTTTATTTCTTGTTTAGTTCTAGTTAAGTTCTAGTTTAGTTCTAGTTCAGTTCAAGGTCAGTTCTAGTTCAAGTTCAGTTCTAGTTTAGTTCTAGTTTAGTTCTAGTTTAGTTCTAGTTTAGTTCTAGTTTAGTTCTAGTTTAGTTCTAGTTTAGTTCTAGTTTAGTTCTAGTTTAGTTCTAGTTCAGTTCTAGTTCAAGTCTTTTCCAGTTCTAGTTTAGTTTTAGTTATGTTCTAGTTTATATGTATTTGTTTGTCGAAATTAAACAAAATTCGTAGGGTATTATCACCAACATTGTATACGTCTCACTTCTATTAGATTGCAACAGCAACAAAACTTTAACTATAAAATTTTGTATAATAATATGCTCAAGTTATGCAAGCATTTTGAAATTTTAATTAATTAAAAAATATTTACGTTATGATTTTTACTACAACTTCTTCTGTAAAGTTAAAACAAGAAGTAGTAGTAACTTTTAACTAATTTTTAAACTTTTATACAATTTATGCCTTAAAAATATAGTTTTATAAAAACTACAAAAATAAGTACTATTTTTAATTTCTCTCTAATTTTTTTTATAAAAAAATATTTGAAAATATAATGACGCCTTTTTATAAATTCAAATTTTGACTTATTTATAACATGTGTCTTGTCTTTCCTTCATAACATTCATGCTGCACTGAACACACTTATTAAGCATTCGAAAAACGTAACAAAAACCTACTTCTAACAACTCTTGACATACAACAATAACAACTTTTTTTATACATTTTATATAAGAAAAATTCAAAATATAATAAAAAATAACAAAGAAATAAAATCAAAATCCATTAGAACTGTCTGTGTCAGTCATCTTAGAGTTGATAATTGCAAGTCGGCTTATAATGTTTGTTTTGACTTTTAAAATTCTTTATTTTTTATTTGTTTCACATAAATATGCTTCAAATATGTTGTTGTTGTTTTTTGTGCCTCCAAACAAAATTTTTGAAGCAAAAGAATTGAAAACAATTGCAGCATAAATTGTTAAGTTGTGGTGCACTCTTACATGAGTTATTTTTTACGTATCACTCCTTGCTTCTTTTCCAACTTTTTAATATGACGCGTGCCCTATACTATAGAATGTGTTAAGCGTAAATGATATTTGATTTTTAAACCCTTTGCTGGATTAAAAATATCACTGAATATTCATAAGGGACATGATAATTAATACCCAGTCGGGGTCTTTCTTTTTGTAGTTTGTTTTTTCAACTTGAAGAATTTTTAAATTATTTGTTAGCAATACGACTAATATTATCATAATGAGGTATCAAATGTTTTCATGATTCATATTCAAAAGGTTGGTTTAAAGTGCTGTTATAATTATGTTAATAATTTGTTTAGCCTCTTAGAGGTATAACGACATTACAAGAAAAATTAATCTGTTATTCAGTTTGTATCTGTCTGAAGGTTTTATGCACCTTGAAAGACTCTCTTTTAACAGTGAACATGAACTTTAATTGAACTGAACTAGAACTGATCTAGAATTGAACTAGAACTGAACTAGAACTGAACTAGAACTGAACTAGAACTGAACTAGAACTGAACTAGAACTGAACTAGAATTGAACTAGAATTGAACTAGAACTGAACTAGAACTGAACTAAAACTGAACTCGAACTGAACTAGAACTGAACTTGAACTGAACTTGAACTGAACTTGAACTGCAACTGAACTACAACTGAACTAGAACTGAACTAGAACTGAACTAGAACTGAACTAGAACTGAACTATAACTGAACTAGAACTGAACTAGAACTGAACTAAAACTGAACTAAAACTGAACTAGCACTGAACTAGAACTGAACTAGAACTGAACTAGAACTGAACTAGAACTGAACTAGAACTGAACTAGAACTGAACTAGAACTGAACTAGAACTGAACTAGAACTGAACTAGAACCGAACTAGAACTGAACTAGAACTGAACTAGAACTGAACTAGAACTGAACTAGAACTGAACTAGAACTGAACTAGAACTGAACTAGAACTGAACTAGAACTGAACTAGAACTGAACTAGAACTGAACTAGAACTGAACTAGAACTGAACTAGAACTGAACTAGAACTGAACTAGAACTGAACTAGAACTGAACCAGAACTGAACTAGAACTGAACTAGAACTGAGCTAGAATTGAACTAGAATTGAACTAGAACTGAACTAGAACTGACCTAAAACTAAACTAGAACTCAACTAGAACTGAACTAAAACTGAACTCGAACTGAACTAGAACTGAACTTGAACTGAACTTGAACTGAATTAGAACTGAACTAGAACTGAACTAGAACTGAACTAGAACTGAACTAGAACTGAACTAAAACTGAACTAAAACTGAACTAGAACTGAACTAGAACTGAACTAGAACTGAACTAGAACTGAACTAGAACTGAACTAGAACTGAACTAGAATTGAACTAGAATTGAACTAGAACTGAATTAGAATTGAACTAGAACTTAACTAGAACTGAAGTAGAACTGAAGTAGGACTGAAGTAGAACTGAAGTAGAACTGAAGAAGAACTGAAGTAGAACTGAAGTAGAACTGAACTAGAACTGAACTAGAACTGAACTAGAACTGAACTAGAACTGAACTAGAACTGAACTAGAACTGAACTAGAACTGAACTAGAACTGAACTAGAACTGAACTAGAACTGAACTAGAACTGAACTAGAACTGAACTAGAACTGAACTAGAACTGAACTAGAACTGAACTAGAACTGAACTAGAACTGAACTAGAACTAAACTAGCACTGAACTAGAACTGAACTAGAACTGAACTAGAACTGAACTAGAACTGAACTAGAACTGAACTAGAACTGAACTAGAACTAAACTAGAACTGAACTAGAATTGAACTAGAACTGAACTAGAACTTAACATGACATTTAAATCCCCTTTAAATTCTTAAATTTGATTATTAGCTGCGAAAAAGGCGGAATTATATTTTTGTTTTAAGAAAATACTTTTACCCTTCAACAATATTAAATGTTTACTTAGCATTTCATAAGGCGCCTTAAGAAAAAATAATTTCTTGCACCAAACAATAAAATATATTTAAAAAAATTGCGTGGTTCTAGATTATTGAATAAATTGAACGTGTCAATACAACAATATGTAAAAGAAAGAAAACCTTAAAGAATTGTTATCAATTTTTTATAGAATCTTTTTATATAAAAAACTATTTGTTTAGCTGTCATAAATAAATGTCTGTTATTTTTGTTAAACAAATACAGACAACAACAACTACAACATCAGTAATAAATAAAAAATTTAATAAAATTGTTTTATGCAACAAAGTACATGTTTGACATGTTTTACAACTCCGACGACGATGATGAAGATGATGAAGAGGTTACGGATGATGTTGATAATTTTGATGGCGCAGTTTTATTGTAGACGATGAGGAAAGGCTGTTGATGGTGCTATAACGAATTCCACTTTTTTATATTTATTTTATGAAAGTCTTTATGCCAGACTCACTCCCTTTGAAATTCGAAAAAAAATGAAAATTTTTAAAATATGTACAACAAATTTTTCATTTCCTCTACCATTCAGATTACAACTTCATTCATTCACTCACTCACTTGCAGAAATTACAACCTAGAAAGGGAAAAAAGACCTTTGACAGCGAAAAAAATATTCATTGTGACAACGAATAATTTCTGCGGAATATTTTTCTTACAACTTATTTGTCCCCCCTGGTTTTTCATTTTTTCAACATTTCTTTGTTGTAATGTATTTCTTTTTTTTTTCTTCTGCTTTGCATGACATTTGTTGCAAGACAAAGGAAATTCATTCTCAATACATGCAATGAAATGAAATGCACTTGAAATTATGCACTTTAACCATGACGTTGTATTCAGTCATTCCATGAATGAAGCTCTCCCCCTCTCATACATTTTATTTTAACGATGTTCAGTTTTTTCTTTTTTGTTAACGCTGCAGATTTTTTTGTCACACAAATTAATGAATAAAAGCAGGCAATGCAAAAAAAAAACATTTATTTGCGTAACGAAGACAAAAAAGTATTTGTATTTTAGTGATGAGTGTATTCAATGAAAATTTTAGGAACTCTTTAATTTGATGACTTCTAAAAGAATGATTCCTTATTAATTTGTTGGGTTTTATGTAGTTTATGTATAACAAGCTAAAGTAGAGTTTTTAAAAATAATTTTTAGTTCGTTTACATGGAAGATGAAGTTGCACTGATCTAACAGAAAGAAGGCAACCATGCTGTGAGATCTTAAAAAAACGATCAGGTTTCAGAGTGATTATAAAGAAAAGGATATGTAGTCTTTAAAATTGTAATAATGACGGTTTATGTTATCACTAGAGAGAAATTATGTTAAAGGATGACAAATTTAAAAATTTATATGTAGATGCTTAACTACCCGATTTCAGTATTTTTTAGGAATATTCGGTTCTTAATTCTAATCTGGATAATTGTCATGTCTATTATTAGAAGTATGTAGTCTATAGTCAAGTCTATAATCTACTCTAAAGTCGAGTCTATAATCCAGTCCACAGTCTAGGCATTAGTCTTATATAGTCTAGCCTATAGGCTAACCAATAATCTGGTCTTTAGTCAAGTCTATAGTCTAGTCTATAGTCTAGTCTATAGTCTATTCTATAGTCTAGTCTATAGCCTAGTCTATAGTCTAGTCTATAGTCTAGTCTATAGTCTAGTCTATAGTCT
>NC_060953.1:47773830-47776044 GCF_022045245.1 Lucilia cuprina | reverse complement strand
TAGATAGAGAGATAGATAGATAGATAGATAGATAGATAGATAGATAGATAGATAGATAGATAGATAGATAGATAGATAGATAGATAGATAGATAGATAGATAGATATAATATTTTCTTAATATTTCTTAAAACTGTAAATTTATGTATAATAAAAGTACGAAAGGATTAAAATAATGTAATAATTCCAATCCTCTATAATTCACCATTTTATTTAAGTGTACTTCTGGTAAAAAACTTATCCGCAAATGATTCACATATTAAAAATCTATAAGACCATACAAATTCATATTCCTTCCTCTATAGATTCTCTGTTTTGTTGGAAAATTAAAGAACATGTCTGAAAATTTTAAGTAGTAAAAGAGAAAGATTTTACAGCTTTTAAATATTAACACATGCTTGCCTACATGATGGGGACATACTCAGCAAGTTGGTAGTTTCTTAAAAGAATGGATTCATTGCAATGAATCTTTTCAACTTAATTTAAGGAGGAAGACTATTTCCGATTTTCTTTACTACTTCTGTTAAAAATGATATTTGAACGCTACTCAGATATGGGTTTATAGAAAAGGATAAAACAAGGGTTTAATCTGGAAAGTTTGACATAAATATCATTGGAATTAGATGGACTGTAAAAACACTTCAAAAGAAAATAATATGTAATTATTTGAAGCCCCTTAGAAGTCATTATTTTCAACTCTGCAATATGTCAAAAGATAAAAGTATCCAGACATCGTAAAAAGAAATACGATTAATGTAATCTGCAACTGGTAATAAGCAGATGCTACTTTATTCATTTATTTTGGTGGCATTAAGAATGTGATATGATATGCAACAAGCAATTGATATGATACGTTCACCATAAAATGTTCTTTTTGGTGAAAATGAAGATGATGATTATGAAGTTCTGTTCAGACTGTGCATTAAGAGAAACAACAATTACTTGCAACAATAACAACAACACTGACACATATTCTTCAGTATATCATCAACATACAGTACCGCAAATTCTTGCAACTGGGTAATAATGCTTGAATGCATTTCGTCTCCACGACTCCACTACAGTAGTACTTAACATTGGTGTTTGTTGTATTTGCCTGCGCCTGGTTCGCACCGAAATGAGGCCATTCAGCATGATTTAACTTTTAATTTTTTGTTTTCTTTAAAGCAGAGATAATAAGCTTATTAAATGATTATTCTTAAGCTAAAGTTTCATTTTACACGAGGTGAGTGAGGTATGTACTTGGATGTCAGTCAGTTGTAATAGTTTGAGAAGGCTAAATAGTTTAAAGGAAAGGTGAGTTGAGCTGATTCGTTAGTTAATGGCGCTGGTGATAATCTACAGGAAATTAATGAATGAATATTGAAAGAAATTTTTAAGGAGAACAAAAGCAAATTTGTTTAAGTAATTGGAAATTTGTGTTAAAAAGAAGCTACTTGGATAAATTAAACAATTAGTTTTAAGTTTGAGATTTGCTTGAGAGTTTTTCTATAATAGAGGTTAAGAATTTTGTTTTAAAATAAAACTTTTATTCACGTCATAAAGTAAGAATCGCTTCATCTAAACCACTAATTAATCTACTAAACAAGTGATTTTGTCAACAGAGAAGGCGATCTTGTCAATATGATATATTTAATAAACATTAGAGTATTCAAACAATTAATCGTCGTTCGGTTAATCGATTAATTTTTGACGATTAATCGTTTGAATAAATAAAAATAGTCAAATTTCAAATAACGAATAATCCGAATAATTTCTATCAATTAACCGATTAAGAAAAACTCACTATTTAGCAGTAAAATTACTATGTATTTTCTACAAATTTAATATTTTTATAAATTTTCTTCTTTTCTTAATTTCATAATCAATTTTCTATAATAAAGAAAATATATTTGATGATTTTTGAAAAGAAATCATGGAAATAATTATATCGCTTTTATTTTTACAACCAATTTTTTTGAGAACATTGTTGTATTCTCAAGTATTTATAATAAGTTTTCAGCAACAGTTATAGTTGAACTAGTGTTCAATGGAACGTATGAATTCTAGAACTCGTTGAAAATCTTAAAAACATTAATGTCTTTATATAGAAAAGCATTTCACATTTACAGGAATAATTTCTAGTATTTGATAAAAAACTAAACAAAGAATTTAAGTGAAAATAATATTTTTGTTTATAAACATGAAAAAATCTATACGTACAGGAAACTGTGGA
>NC_060953.1:47759087-47773730 GCF_022045245.1 Lucilia cuprina | reverse complement strand
TCTATTGTCTAGTTTATAGTCTAGTCTATAGTCTAGTCTATAGTCTAGTCTATAGTCTAGTCTATAGTCTAGTCTATAGTGTAGTCTATAGTCTACTCTATAGTGTAGTTTATAGTCTAGTCTATAGTCTAGTCTATAGTCTAGTCTATAGTATAATCTATAGTCTAGTCTATAGTCTATTCTGTAGTATAATCTATAGTCTAATCTATAGTCTAGTCTATAGTGTAGTCTATAGTCTAATTTATAGTCTAGTCTATAGTCTAGTCTATAATCTATTCTAAAGTATGGTCTATAGTATAGTATATAGTCTAGTCTATAGTCTAGTCTATAGTCTAGTCTATAGTCTAGTCTATAGTCTAGTCTATAGTCTAGTCTATAGTCTAGTCTATAGTCTAGTCTATAGTCTAGTCTATAGTCTAGTCTATAGTCTAGTCTATAGTCTAGTCTATAGTCTAGTCTATAGTCTAGTCTATAGTCTAGTCTTTAGTCTACTCTATAGTCTAGTCTATAGTCTAGTCTACAGTCTAGTCTATAGTCTAGTCTACAGTCTAGTCTATAGTCTAGTCTACAGTCTAGTCTATAGTCTGGTCTATAGTCTAGTCTACAGTCTAGTCTATAGTCTAGTCTACAGTCTTGTCTTTAGTCTAGTCTTTAGTCTAGTCTATAGTCTAGTCTATAGTCTAGTCTATAGTCTAGTCTAAAGTCTAGCCTATAGTCTACTCTATAGTCTAGTCTGTAGTCTATAGTCTAGTCTGTAGTCTATAGTCTAGTCTATAGTCTAGTCTATAGTCTAGTCTATAGTCTAGTCTATAGTCTAGTCTATAGTCTAGTCTGTAGTCTAGTCTATAGTCTGTTCTATAGTCTACTCTATAGTCTAGTCTATAATCTAGTCTAGTCTATAGTCCATTCTATATTCTAGTCAATAGTCTAGTCTTTAGTCTAGTCTATAGTCTACTCTATAGCTTAGTCTATAGTCTATTTTATAATCTAATCTATAGTCTATTCTATTGATTAGTCTATAGTCTAGACTATAGATCAGTCTATAGTTTAGACTGCAGACTAGACTAAACTATTGTCTAGTCTATAGTCAAGTCATAGCGTGAACTAGAACTAACTAGAACTGAACTTGAACTGAACTAGAACTGAACTAGAAGAGAACAAGAACTGGACAAGAACTAAACTAGAACTGAACTAGAAGAGAACAAGTACTGAACTAGAGTTGAACTAGAACTGAAATGGAATTGCATTAGAACTAAACTAGAACTGAACTAGAACTAAAACTGAATTAAAACAGAACTAGAACTGATAAATGTTGTCTTTTTCAAAATTCTATTTCAAATTGATTTTCCTCCTCCTGATGAGGAAGAAATCAAAAGAAGCAGATGTTTGCCTACACATGCATATAATCAACTAATTGAAATTCAAATTAAGTGATTATTACTAAATCATCTAATTAACCCTACCACCACCGCCGACAACATGCACAACGCCCACTGTATTGACTGCTGTTATTACACTTATGTCATTTGCTTAATTCCATTACAAAAGGACTTTAAATAGAAATAGCAAAGGAAAAACAAAAAAACAACAACATATTATTGATGTTACTGTTGTTGTTTACCAGAATGAAACCTTAAATTCAACGCGCAACAAATGAAGCATTTATGAAAATTTATATCGAACACAACACGTATTTGTCAAAAAGAACGTGATTACATAACGTTTCGTATAGCAAAATATGAATGAATGGATACAGTATAAGTTGGTCTCTTTAATCAATCAATAGTTAGATTTATAAAACCTTGTTATGTATGTGTGTATATAACACTCAGTCAACCAGCCAGCCTGCCAGCCAGTCAGCGAACTCGACGTACTATTTTAAATAAATCAAATTGTAACTCTTGACTGTTGTTGTTATACAAGTTAGCAGACGAAATGTAAATAGAAAAATATAGAAGAGGGCATAAAGAATAAAATTAAATATTGAATGAAAAATAACGATGTAATCAAATACATCTTGGCAAAAAAAGACGACTACCTCACTATGACGCAGTCAACAAAAACAACAACAACGACCAACAATCTTCTAAATGTCAATGAACGTGAAAATTTAAATTCAATTAAATTTGTTTTAAAATAAAATGCAAATGTTTGTTTAAGTAGTTAATGTTTTATTAAATTAGTTAATATTAAGGGGTTGACAAAGAGTTAAGAGCGTGAGAGAGTTGAAAAGATATATAGCATTTTTAAAATGTATTGACAGACTACTTACTAGTGTTATTTATAATTTTATAAAAATAAATTAAATTAGTTAAGCAATGAATAGGAACCACTCACTCATTAAGTATTTTAAACCCGTATGACTAGATAAATAAACTAATTTTACAAATTATTATTTGTATTGAATATAATTTGCAAAAGTTGTTAAATAAAACCCAATAAACATTGAATTAGGAAAAAAGTATTGGTGCCACGCCTACTCAATAATTAATAAAAATGTTATATCTCGAAAACTGATACAATAAGAAACCTCAAATTTTGCACGGGCAACTTTGACATCCATAAGAAAAGGGCGGAAAGGTTATAGGCACCATTCATACTAACAAAATATTTTTGTTAAACCACTTAATTATCTATATATGCAGCAGGGGGCGTGTCACCTCTTTTATGCATAAAATTCAAAAAAAAATTATCTTGGAAACTGTTTAAGTCAAATCATATTGACATTTAAGTGTCAATATAATTTTTTAAAACAATAAGTAGGCGGACTAGCAGCAGGGGCGTGGCACCTCTTTAATAAATAAAATACAAAAAACTCCTTTATCTTGGAAATTATTTGAGTTAAAATTTTCAAGTTTTAAAGTTTTCACAAAGAACTTTAACATCCATATAAATGTTAGGGGTAGTAGATTGGCGGAATACCAATGGGGGGAGCGGCACCTCCCCTATATGAATTAAATACAAAAAAATCGTTTATCTGGTAAACTAATACAACTAGATTCTTAAAATTTTGCAAGAATGAAATAAATGGGTGCTTAGAGCCCCCATTTTAATTAAATAGAAAAATTCTTAAAGCTGAGAAACTATTTGAACTACAATCTTCAAATTTTGCACAAAAAACGTTCATAGTCATCTGAACATTTGGGATAAAAGGGGGAGACTTTTATCTGGGGGGACTTTAGAGCGCCCATATGATTGAAATACAAAATTTCGTTTATTTGAGAAACTAATAAAACTAAATAAACTTTAATTTTTATCTAAACATTTTGGAGGAAAAAAGGGCGGACTTTTATCTGGACATGGGGGTGCTTGGATCATCCCTCATATTAATTAAAGAGAAAAATTCGTATATCTGAGAAACTATTGGAGTTAGAATATTAGATTTTTACATTAAGAGCTTTGACATTCATGTAAACATTTAGAGAATATCGGTTGGACTTTCAATGGGGAAGCCCCCCTATAAAAAAATGAACTTCTGAAAAATTTTAGTTTTTTTTATAAAAAAAAAGAAATTTTATAAAATTTTTGTTTAAAAAAGAAAAATTTTAAAAACTTTATAAAAAAGAGAAGATTTCAAAAATATTCTTTAAAAATAATTTTGTAAATTTTGAAAGTTTCTAAAACTTTCTATAAAAAGAGAAGTTTCTGATAAAAAAAAATGAATTTGTGAAAAATTTTAATTTTTTTATTATAAAAAAAGAGAAATTTTCTAAAATTTTTGTTTAAAAAAGAGAAAATTTTAAAAACTCTATAAAAAAAGAGAAGATTTCAAAAATGTTCTTTAAAAAGTGAAAATTTTGAAAATATTCTTTAAAAGGTGGAAATTTTGAATTTTTTTTTTTTAAAAACAAGAATTTTTTTAAAAATATTCCTTAAATAAAAAGAAAATTCTAAAGCTTTCTATCAAAGGGAAATTTCTGAAAAAAAAAAATTTGTTAAGAAAAGAGATTTTTTTTTAAATTTTTGTTTAAACATTTTTAAAAATATTCTTTAAAAGTGAAAATTTTGAAAGTTTTCTTTAAAAAAAGTGAAAATTTTGAAAAATTTCTTAAAAAACAAGAAATTTTTGAAAATATTCTTTAAATAAAAAGAAAATTTCTAAAACTATCTATCAAAGATGAAATTTCGGTAGAAAAATTAATTTGTGAAAAAATTTAAGTTTTTAACATTTAAAAATATTTTTGGATTTTTATAAATTTGAAATTTGCACTAATTTTCTATTATTTGTTTTCTCTCGTTTCAGGTAAGCTTTTGAAAAATCATTATTGGACTTATATTTATATTAATTTCAAGAAAAGTATGTAAAAAGTTTAAATTGTTATTATTTTTTTTTCGAAATATAAATTAATTTCAAAATTTGATTAAAGTTAAGAACAGGAGCGCATTCATCTTAGGCATTTAGGGGGAATATGCTTTTTTCCTCATTTTTATATTTAGTATCAAAAAAATTTCCCCCGGGTCCGTGCCTAGTTAAGAAAAATATATTCACCCCTATCGACAATAATCATTTCTCATTTCACGTTCTCATTTCACTTTCTTCGTTCACTGCACTATTGTGAACTTAGTTGATGGAATTTTGTAAACATTAAACAGCTGTTCCATACAAAATCAACTATTGTGAATGAATTGTTAACAACAAGTTCACAATAGTAATTTTCCATTCGAGGGAAATGAAAATTTCAAGAGAACAAAATTTTCACTTCTATTGGTGATAGGAGTAATTAGCTTTCAATTGTATGCTTTGGTTATTTCTTTCTACAAAGTTTTATTGTTTATTTACAAACATAAAAATTGTTCACTGGGTTTTACATTGCCATATAGTTGTTGTGGATTCAAAAAAGATTGCATCAACAATAATAACAACAATACACACTACACAAATCAGTGAAGTGAGTCAGATAATATTTCAATGAAGCACTTGGTGAATTGAGGCTTGGTGGGAAGGGGAGGGGCGAAAGGAAAGCACATGCAAAAAACTAAAATAAATATATACTAAATAGCGCAAGAAAAGAAGAGTCAATTTAGGGGGGGTGGAATACTCTGGTATCGAACAATATACCAAACTATATGTGTGTCAGTAAGTACTTTTTTTTCATAAGGAAAAAATTGAGAAGAACAATTTTCAAAATTAATTCAAAAAATAAATGAACAAGGAAGGAAATGTTGAAGAACAGCAACCATTCAATCTGCTCATCATGAACATAAATTTTATATAGAATATATATTTTTATCAATTTACAGAAGCCATAAAGAAAATTTCAGACTTAAGGTTTTACAAAATTCCAGGAATTAACTACATAATAAAGTCAACAATATATTTCTTTTATTTTGATTTGTACAAGCAATTTTTCGTTATTTTAACTTGAGTTTATTCTGGGTATTAAAAAAAATTTAACAAAAATATAAAAAAAAAATATCACAATTTTAACAAAACAGCAGGAGTTCTGACTGTTAATTCTATCAGAACAACTAATAAAGAAAGAGAGAGTTATAGTTATTTAAGGGTTTATTAAACCTAGAACACATTATCATTTGCTAGAAATTGTTAAAAGAAAGAAAAGAACATTTTGACAGCAGGCCCTCGGAGTAGGTCATTAAATAAACAATAGTCTTTGACTAGCGGTAAAATTTACTTTGATTTAACACCATTGGAGTTTTAATTTGATAATATTCTTCTTTCATGGAGTTTAACTCTTAAGACCACCCAATTGAAATTCTGGTAATCAAACACGTTTTTAATTTTGTCTCTTTAAATGTCAGTTACCCTACACTTAAAGTAATTATTATTTTGTAAACAGATACTAATGGTAATTTGAAACTTATACTTTTTACTCCTTATTACAATAATACTATTCCTATTTCTACTACTAATACTACTTTTACTCATTTAAACAGTAAATTGAGTACACAAAAAGAAAAGGGTCATAAAATATCTAATAATTGGTAATTTGTTAAGCGCCTGTAATGCGATACTAAATATAGACAGACAGAAAGATTGACAGACAGATAGTTTTTTTAAGATTTCTTTTTATCGATTTTCCTAGAATATAGTGTTGTGTAGAATAGTTATTATACCCTACACCACTACATATATTGGGGAGGGTATTATGCGTTTGTGCTAATATTTGTAATACCCAAAAAATATTGGTCCTACAGCCACCTTAAAGTATACCAATCTGCTCACAATCACTTGCTGAGTCGATTTACCTAAGTCCGTCCGTCTGTCTCTGTATACGCACGCTACAGGTCAAAAATTTTCATGATAATTTAATGAAATTTTGCACACACTCTCTCCATGATCCAAGGACGAACGCTATTGATAGCCTGACTGATATAGGCTATCATACTTGTTTTTATACCCTACCACACTATAGTGTGGAGAGTATTATGCGTTTGTGGTGACGTTGGTAACACCCAAAAATATTGGTTGTACACCCACCTTAAAGTATACCCATTCACTCAGAATTACTTTCTGAGTCGATTTAGCTATGTCCGTCTGTATGTGTGTAGATGTAAACTTTGTGCGCATGCTACAGTTGGCAATTTTTGAAGATAGTTTGATGAAATTTTGCACATACACTTCTTTTCAATTTTCTAAGTTAATTTGTTCATCCGTCTGCTTGTGTGTCCACAAATCGGTCTATAACTTCGCCCAGCCCCCATACGACTGTACCCCCGAATAGGGTCTTTAAGTTTATAATAACGTTAAATGTTCTATTATATCAACAAAAAATCGACAAAACTTTATTTTTATAAAACTTTTAATGACTACCGATGTTTGTAATAATCGGGCCTAATTTGAGCTTAGTCCCCATACAAACTGCTCTTTAGAAAATTAAGGTCAAAATTTACTTATAAGAACTAATAACACGATTAAATTCTACATAAATAACTTTAAAACAGATATAAATTCCTTTACCAACATTTATAAGGATAGACCTATATGTATATACCCCTACTAACCTGTGAGCACTCTTGTAGAAAATCTCTTTTTAACATACTGACCTGGTGTAGGCTATCATATGGTCGACCATGCTAAATAATATTTTTAGACGATCTAGCCATGTCTGTCCGTCCGTCTATTTGAATCACGATAGGTACCACACTGGAGAAACTAGAAAGGTTTGTTTAATATTGTAAAATAAGCAAAATCGTTCCACGTTTTCAAAAAGCTCCTGTAAAACAGTTTTAACAAGCATAAACTGGTTTAAAAATACCAGTGGAACGATGAAATTCTATATAAATTGTGAAATATCGCGTAATATATAATGGACGGCACATGGTCTCGAACAACTAAAAACCTTTAAGAAAAGTTTTATTTTTATTTTTTTTTTTTTAAATTTCACGTGACATTTTGAACAGAGTATCAAGCTTAAAAATATAATTTTTTAGAACTTTTTTGATTTTTTTTTTATAAAAATGGAATTGGTTCGATAATTTTCCATAAAAAGGGAAAATTTCAGAAATTTTCTTATGAAAAAAGAAATTTTCTTAAAAAAAAAGAAAATATTTTAAAAATTTCTATAGAAATAGATTTTTTCAAAAATTTTTACAAAAATATAATATTTTACAAATTTTTCTAAAAAGAAAACGAATCATATATACCCTCCATCAAACCATTAGCAAAAATCACCCTTTTCCATGATCTAGACTGTCTCAAAGATGCGTCACTAGTAAACATCATCAGTTTTCTTAGGACCACCTGATCTGATTTTCACGTGCGAAAATGAGCGTAAGTCATTTCCGAAGAGGATTTTATATGGGGAGTAGGATAAATAATAACCCTATCCTAACAAAGTTTAATAAATATATCAAGGTTAAAAAAAATATATTAATGTCGAATTTCATCTTTATAGATGCTTCATTTAGTCACTTATAAGCGTAAAAGGCAGTTTCTAAGAGAGAACCTTATGTGGGTTATAGCGTCGTTTTCTGTGTGTGACCTTATATAGAAGTTAGACGAAATCGTGGATCAATAAACATTTTCTAATAATATCTGTGCAAAATTTCAGCTAGCTAGCTACTTTTATTTGGACTGCATCGTATATTCAACAGACAGACGGATGGACATGGCTAGATAGTCTTGGAATTTAACAAGTAGGAAAGTATAGTCGGGCATGGCCGACCATATAATACCCTACACCATGAGTTTTTTTTTAAATTTTTACTTTTTATAAAGAAACTTTTATGTTGAATATTTTTTCAAAATATTTAAGCAATTTATTGATAAAAAAAAACTAAAATTTCTAAATGAGACTTTATATAGGTCAAATATGGGCCGATCCTCGGTAAATTTGGGAAAAGGATATATTTTTAAAGAACAGTTAATTTTGTTGAGTTTCATTGCGATACAAATGGTTACAAGTCAATTTTAAACGTTTAAGACATTTTTGAAGGGGGGCTAGGGTCAAATAAGGGCCGATCCTTACGAAAATCTGCATTTTCATTTTTAATTATATAAAACTTATTTGTGCCATTTTTTAGAGAGATAATAGAATATTGAACGTAATTATGGCATAAAAAGTTCAAATCGGGAGGTACAGTTGTATGGGGGCTAGGTGAAATGATGGATCGATTTCAACCATTTTCAATAGGCTTCGTCCCTGTATCAAAAAACATGCTTGGTCCAAATTTCATCAAATTATCTTGAAAATTGCGGCCTGTACCTTGCGCACAAAGTTTACATGGCCAGCCAGACAGACGGACGGACGGACATGTCTTAATCGACTCAAAAAATGATTCTGAATCGATCGGTATACTTAAAGGTGGGTATTGGACCAATATTTTTGTATGTTACAAACATCAGCACAAACGTATAATACCCTCCCCACTATAGTGGTGTAGGGTATAAAAAGTTCCTTCCCATAACTTTATGACACTAAAAGTAGGGCATCAAGAAATTCCACTTAAAACTCTACATAAATATCACACCCTCTCATCATAAAACATACATAGAAATACAACATTTCTATTTACCCCTAATAGTATTCTACAACTGTTTTGCTTCTTAACATGTAATCTTCGGTAATTAAAAGAACATAAAGTTAAATTTATGAAAATTTTATTATATCCCACTGTGCATTCGACACACTGTTTTTAAAAAATCTTCTTTATTTCGAACTTGAAAATGTCTAAACAATCTTAAAAGTTAAGAATAGAAAAAAGAAAATTTTATGGTTGTAACCATAAGACAACACAATTACTCCATTCGAATAACAACATCTGTTTCATATATTGATTTTAGATTATTGTTATTTGTTGTTGTTGTTTTTACTATACGGCAAATGTTTAAAAGACAATAACAACAAAAAGGAAAAACTAAAGATGCAACATATTAGATTTTGATCTATGTTCATTTAACGAAACACATATGCGGGTGTTTTTTCTTTGTTCCCTTAACTGATTATATTAATTTATGATAATGCGTGTATGTGTGTGTGTTTATAATTTTTAATTAAATAGATTTATTAAGCAGTGTTTAATGGCAATTAAATAAAAAACTAAGAAGACTTCTATTCCAATCAAATTGTCTATAATTTTGTATAAATAATAAATAATTTTATCTTCGACAACTTCTAGTTTCAACTCTAAGTGCCAAAAAAAATTTTATCTTTTACAAAAACAAGTTCTAGAAAAAATATGAAAAAATAAATAAAAAAAACCACAAACATATTTATTTATAATTTTTTTCTATTATTTATCGTTAAAATAAATTCTTTCCAATATTCTTACAAAATTTTTTATCGTCAACAAATAACAAAAAAAAATATATATCACAGTTTGACAAAATAAAAATGCATTTTTTTTTTCGTTTTAAAAATGCCTCAAGTGGCAAAATTTAATATGACGTTATACAACGAAATAAATTGTATAAAACATTTTTCTACTACATAACGTTACGTACAATATGCCCAGAGTTATAGAGATAGATTTGGCGGAGTAATACACAGTGTATCTACATCGAGAAATGTAATTTTTAGAATATTTTCTTACCACATACAAATGTTTAGATTGTTGTTTTAATAGCAAATACAAATAAAAAGAATTATGAGGAGCTCAGGAACCGCAAATAATAAAATAGAGCCCGACCAATTTTATATGTATTTTTTTTTTTCTAGATTTAAACGAAAATGGAAATGTGTATATTTTTTATTTATTTGTGAGTAGAGTAAATAAAAAATGACAATGTGTGATGTAAAAGGCGCTAGAATTGCTTTCAGTGAAATCAGGAATTTAAAAGTATGGTTTCAATGGCCAATAGATAGGTAGATAGATAGATAGATAGATAGATAGATAGATAGATAGATAGATAGATAGATAGATAGATAGATAGATAGATAGATAGATAGATAGATAGATAGATAGATAGATAGATAGATAGATAGATAGATAGATAGATAGATAGATAGATAGATAGATAGATAGATAGATAGATAGATAGATAGATAGATAGATAGATAGATAGATAGATAGATAGATAGATAGATAGATAGATAGATAGATAGATAGATCCTAGATGATCATTAAACAAGCGTAGCGTAAGTGCAAATAGCCATAAAAATCCTTTCAAGGCTGTAAACTGATACGACTGATGTGCTAAATACAATATACATGTTGCCAAAACAGGATTAGAATTCATGTAAACCGACAGCATGAAGTTTACATTTAAGACGAGTGCACTCAGGAATAATCGACAAGAAAATATGTTCAAGGGCATTTAAACCCATTGGTCCATCGAATCTTAGCATTTGTAAAAATTTAATTTAACAGTTTGCGCTATGAATAAAGAACTTAATAGTAATAATTTTAGCTATATCGGAATAAAAATGTTATTTTATACTTTTTGCTCAACAAAGTAAATAATATAAAATGGTCCTACTAACCATACTAGTTACAAAATTAAAAACAAAAATCCCTTAATATATTAAAGTTTTAACTAAAGATATTTACTACTTCATATGTTACAGCTTTGATCCTTTGAACTATAAGTATTTTAAATGAAACAGTTCTTTTATAAAACTGTATTTTACATATTTGTCGTTGGATATTTGTATATCATACATTTATTTTGTGTTGTTATGTTTTTGTATTATATTTTCTTTTATCTTTAATGTAGCAACAATATTGCTAACATTACTTTACTACTTTATCTAGAAGTTGTGTTTTTTTTTTGTTGTTGCTTGTTACATCAGTTTTTATACTGTTTATATGTACTCTTGCTGAATGCAACTCTTTAATAGAGTGTACGTGTACTATTTATGTACATGTCTAGATGGATGGATACGGTTATAGATGGACAATATTAATAGCAATAAGATCCATACCAGAAGACACGTCATTTTTCTTTACTATACATTCAGAAAACAACTTTACTTAAGAACAGTCAGTTTACATTTGTTAAAATGGATCATTGCAACAGGGAACACATACAAGTTCTCAATATGCAATACAACATCGTACATTATATATGTATGTATGTGTACTATATATATAGTCAAAGTGACTTTATTGTTTAGTCAGAGTGTCGGTGCGCAACATTAAAAAGGATATATACATTTTATGTTGACGCCACCATCATTAGTTATAATCAGGGTAAACGGAATTGTATAGAAAAGGATTCGAATTGTAAACAATTTATGATTTTATAAGAAAATAGACTTAAATAAGCTTTCAACTAGGGTTCTATAGTTGAAACGAAAAGTCGACTTTTCGACTTTTTGAAATTAGTTAAAAGTAGACTTCTCGACATTTCAACTTTTTGCATTTTTTTGACTATTTTCGACTTTTCGACTATTTTTGACTTTTTCCGACTTTTTGACTATTTTCAACTTTTCAAGTATTTCTGACTTGTAGACGATTTTCGACTTTTCCACCTTTTTATTGATTTTTAACTATTTTCGATGTTTTGACAATATTTGTCTTTTTTCTACTTTTTAACTTTTTCCGACTTTTTCCGACTATTTTCGACTTTTCGACTATTTTTGACTTCTTTCGACTTTTTCCGCCTTTTTTCACAGACGATAGTCGAGTTATCGACTTCTTTGGAACAAAATGGTCGACTTCGACTTTTTTCGACAAAAAGTCGATTGTTCGATTATTCGAAAGTTGATTTATAGAACCCTACTTTCAACAATTAAATATGCGAAATAAGCTATTTAGGTAAAACTAAGTTTTAACCCATTAAATGTATTTTAAAATATGTTGAATTAGTTTCCAACATCAAATTATAACTTATTTTCGCTTTCCCTGTTTATGTATATATAACCATCTTTCTTTTTAGCCATTTTTCTACTATTTGGATGGTTTAATGTCAACACTTTTAAAATCTATTTTATATCATTGTAATTCATTCACTATATTTTTCCTGCTCCATCCATAACTAATGGAATTGGCTGTTATAGCTGTCTGTCTAGTGATTGTGTTATTGATATCTTATGAATTTTTATTCTTGTTAAAATTTTCAGTTAATTTTTACTTATTTTTATTTTTTTATTCTTTCACTAGTTAAATATTTATTTTAAAGATTAAACTGAGTGTTTTCGTGTAAAGTGTGAAAAATGTATTTTTAAGGGACTTTTCTTGGTAACAAACCGTTATTGGGCATCTTAGCGCCTACACACAAATTGTGTTTATTTAGGCAGTTAAACATAAAACAAAAAAGGAGAAAAAATATCATTCGGTTATATATTGTTATCTTTGCACCTTCTCGATTTGTAGTATATTATATGATATTAAGTATTAAGTGAAAATTTTTAATGGATTTCCTGAAAAGTTACTGATAAAGTTATCAATTTGTTTTGAGAAAATCTTAATGCAACTTTTATGATATGTGATAGAATTAACTGTTTAAAATCTGTTATATTTCTCCCATCATTTACGGATCGAATTCGTTGAAATATTTTCAGAATAGGCCCATCTTTATTCCATTGACAACAACACTGACTAGTTTTTTGAATAGAGCTCGATCAAGCAAAGTCTATTGACTATATATCACTATTTGGTCTTCTGACTATCTGATCTATTGATTAGATCATGGTCTATTGAATAGAACACTATCTAGTATATGGACTTGATCACTTTTGATTTAGTTCTTCTATTGACAAAATCACTATTCAATATTTACTAGATCACTACTTAGTCTATTGACTAGATCACTACCTAGTCTATTGACTAGATCCCTATTTAGTCTATTGACTAGATCACTATTTAACCTATTAGCTAGATCACTATCTCGTATATTGGCTTGATCACTATTTAGTCTATTGACTAGATCACTATCAAGTCTATTGACTATATTACTATCTAGACTACATCACTATCTTGTCTATTGACTAGATCACTATCTAGTCAATTGACTAGATGGCTAGTTCATTATCTAGTCTATTGACTAGATAACTATCTAGTATATTGACAAGATCACTATCTAATCAATTGACTAGATAACTATCTAGATCACTATATATTCTATTGACTAGATGGCTAGTTCACTATCTAGTTAATTGACTAGATCACTATATATTCTATTGACTATATCACTATCTAGTCTATTGGCTAGATCACTATTTAGTCTATTGACTAGATCACTATCTAGTCTATTGACTACATCACTATCTTGTCTATTAACTAGATCACTATCTAATCAATTGACTACATCTTTATATATTCTGTCAACTAGATCACTACCTAGTTTATTGGCTAGATCACTGTCTAGTCTATTGACTACATCATTATCTTGTCTATTAACTAGATCACTATCTAGTCCATTGTCTAGATCACTATCTAGTTTATTAACTAGATTACTGTATAGTCTATTGACTGGATCGCTATATAGTCTATTGCCTAGATCATTATTTAGTATATTTGCTAGATCACTGTCTAGTCTATTGACTAAATCACAATTTAGTCTATTGGCTAGATCACTATCTAGACTATTGACTAGATCGCTATATTTCCTATTAATTAGATCACTATCTAGCCTATTAACTATATTACTATCTAGTCCATTGGCTAGATCACTATATATTCTATTCACTAAATCACTATCATGTCTAGTGACTATATAGTGATCTAGTCCATTGACTAGACCAAATTCTAATCTATGTTTATTAGGGTATTCAATTATTCGGGTTTTTGTCTTATTCGGTTTATTCGACAAATAATTATTTGAGGTTTTACGTTAGCCGGTTAATAATCGGATAATTAAAAATTATTCGGTTATTCGAATAAAAGGAAACTAGATGTTATTATGGCTTTTAACAATAATTTTCTTCATATACACCCTGTAACAATTTTGAAAAAAGCATTCAAACATAAAAAAGTTGATAAGCATGTGAAAATAAATTCCTCTTATAGAATTGCGTACTCCAATTTTTATGTCCTTATAAAAGGATTGAAATCCTTTAATCCTTTTAGTTTAAAGGACTACAAACGAATATTTAAAACATTTATATATATTTTATAATGCCAATGTTGTACATTCTATCTATGAATATTATTTACCTGTCTCACTTAGAGAAAAAACAAAAAAAAATAAATATAAAAAGGTTTCATTTACGACTCAAAAACTTTTAACTACTTTTTTGTGACAAATTTTCTTTAAGATTTCCAATTCTTTCTTGATGATCTTGATGATTTGAAATAAAT
>NC_060953.1:47666587-47754087 GCF_022045245.1 Lucilia cuprina | reverse complement strand
TTTGTCATTCAGTCAAGCATTCATTCATTCATCTTCAATTCATACAACCAAATCAATTCCAATTGCACTGTAATGCATGTGTACATGCAATCAAATATAATAATTATTATTATTATTAAAATTTCTTTTATATTTTCTTTTCTATTCTTCTATGACTTTGGCAAAAAGAGAAATCTTTTATAATAATTTACAGAATTTTAAGTCTAAAATAAAGTCAAGCATAAATTGATTTTATTCCAGGCCATTTCTTTGCTGATGCCATAAATGAATCTATGAATTTGTCATGCAATTTATAGCACATCTCCTATAGAGAAATATGTTTTTTATTGTATTTCCTTCATCACCATCAACATCAACCATAAACCCTTAACCAACCATCTCACACACTTCCACACTTTCTTCTTCTCCTTTCCAGCAATAAAAACCACATTTACTAAATAAAAAATCGTATGCACTTTAAATTAATTTTTACGCGCCGCCTAGATTCTTTATATTTTAAACATAATTTTTCTTTTTCATTTTTGACGTTTGCCATGTGATTACATTTCACTTCGTTTACAAACGGACAGACAGACAGACAGACAAACATATTTTTTCTTCTTCTAGTGTCAACCATGAAAATTTGCTTTAACACGCCCCCTTTCCCCCGTACTCCCCCTCATAGGTAGCTTCCAAAACATACAACATGTTGTGGCTTTTAAACAAAAATCACACCATCTGCCAACATCATCGCCATCTTCATCATCCGTGAGTTCTCTGTCATATAAATGTCAACCCATAAACATGAATTTTGTGACAAACCAAGAACACTGCTGCTGCTGCTGCTGTAATCGCTCATGCCAAATTTACACAAAACGTGAAAAAACAAGAAAACCTTAAAAGGTAAAAAAAATATGTATATATGAGTTTAAATTTACATGCACAATGAAGAAGTGTTCATATAAATTGCTTAGAATTTGAATTGTGGTAAAACTGTTAAACCACAAAAGTCGTTTAAATTCCTTTAAAGCACAAATCACGTGATAAAGAGAGAGAACAAGAGATGAATAAGTTCATAGACCAAACATTTATTTTCGGAAAATTTTCAAACTATTCATTAACTTAGGATTAATTACAACGCTATAGATAATGCATAATAAATATTGAAAAATTATTTTGTAATAGAAACTTTTTTTCAAATTTCCCCTCAAGTCCTTGCTTCTTTTATCAAAAGCTAAAAGTTTCTAAAAAAAAAGCGTTAAACTTAAGCTTTATTACAAAAATTCATATATTTTTTTTAATTTTTATAAAATTTCCTGTTTCTTTAGAAACTTTTCTCTCCTTAATAGGAAATCTTCGAATTTTTAATCTTTTTTAGAACAACTCCTCTTTTTATACCCTACACCACTATAGTGGGAGGGAGGGTTTATACGTTTGTGCTGATACCGATCGATTCAGAATCATTTTCTGAGTCGATTAAGACATGTCCGTCCGTCTGTCCGGCTGGCTGTCCATGTAAACCTTGTGCGCAAGGTACAGGCCGCAATTTTCAAGATAATTTTATGAAATTTGGACCAAGCATGTTTTTGGCACAGGGACGAAGCCTATTGAAAATGGTTGAAATCGGTCCATTATTTCACCTAGCCCCCATACAACCGTACCACCCTATTTGAACTTTTTATGCCATAATTACGTCAAATATTCTATTATCTCTCTAAAAATTGGCATAAATAAGTTTTACATAAGTATAAATGACACTGCAGATTTTCGTAAGGATCGGCCCTTATTTGACCCTAGCCCCCATACAAACCCCCCTTCAAAAAATGTCTTAAACGTCTAAAATTGACTT
Organism: Lucilia cuprina; assembly: GCF_022045245.1. NCBI lineage: Eukaryota > Metazoa > Arthropoda > Insecta > Diptera > Calliphoridae > Lucilia > Lucilia cuprina. The sequence goes on along the minus strand of NC_060953.1, from coordinate 47,752,259 downwards.
GTAACCATTTGTATCGCAATGAAACTCAACAAAACTAACTGTAATTTAAAAATATATCCTTTTCCCAAATTTACCGAGGATCGGCCCAATTTGACCTATATAAAGCCTCATTTAGAAATTTTAGTTTTTTTTATCAATAAATTGCTTAAATATTTTGGAAAAATATTCAACATAAAAGTTTCTTTATAAAAAGTAAAAATTGTAAAAATATACTCATGGTGTAGGGTATTATATGGTCGGCCATGTCCGACTATACTTTCCTACTTGTTTTAGACAATTTTCAAAATTTTTCTCTCTTTTTTCAAAAATGAACATTTTTTTTTTGAGAATTTTTTCTGTTTTTAGAAAATTATCCTTTTTAGGGAAATTTCCGAAAATTTTCTCGTTTTTTAGAAAATTTTCTTTACTCATGTAGAAGGGCAATAGGAAAATCCTAGTTCATAAATCCTAAGAATGCCAAATGGCTCTTCGACATGGTAGTTAAGTCCATACTGTTGTTTGGTGGAAATCCTTACAAATGAACGTCCACCGATAGAGATTTGAAGGAATCCTTCGTATATCAGCGCTAATGATAACAAGTGCCCTTTGTTCAATTCCATCAAAGGTTCCTTTTGTGATGATGAATTGGCTACCAGTTGATCTAATGGCTCAGGAGGTTGCTCTCAACTCAGCGATTATACTCAATACTATCGGTGCGAGGCATATGACTAAGTCAGGTCACTCTAATCATAATCAACTGCCTGGGAGCAATTCCAGGTAACATTGATTACTGCACTTCCAAACTATCTTTTGATAGAAGCTTTTCTGTTTCGATTCAACACGATCCAAATGACACGGAATCTTTCCTCCGTGATTGTTCGTATCAGGTCTTCATCGATAGCTCTAAATTGAGAGATATCGTAGGCGGTAGCTTTTATAAACATCCTGACCAATGTAGCGTACTTCAGTCTGAACTATTACCATAAAACGGGCTGCAAACTGGCTTATCGAATGGTTGATTTTCGAATTTATTCCGACAGTCAGTCTGCCCTGAGGGCTATAAGTGGTGTTAATACAATATCACACCTGATTCTGCAATGCCGGGCATCTCTAAATGAGATTTCGAAGCATTTCACAGTACTGTACTGTACTGGATTCCAGGTCATCAACAGATACCTGGTAATAACATCGCAGACTCTTTTGCGAAATTTGGTTTCTTACTTGCAACAGAGTACACCGAGTATTTTGTTGCTATACCGCTTTCAAGCTGCAAACGCTTGATTCTGTAGGAGCTGTCAAGACGAAGACGGAAGTAGTAGAGTACTGTTCACTTCCTCTGCCAGTGTGCTGACCTAGCGTAGCATAGATCTGCTAGAAGCCAATGTCATGCACAATTATTGGACCTATCCGAGGCTGACATCCGAAGGATAGATTTCTCTATTTGCGCGACAAAATAGTTTTTTGTGGAAAATTTTTTAATAATTTTATATTTTTTTAAATTTCCTTTATTTTGAAAAAAAAATTCAGAAAATTATCGATAAATTACCCTTTTTTGGAAAATTTCTCAAAAATTTCTTTGTTTTTTGTACAATTTCGAAAGTTTTCACTTTTTTTAAATGATCAAAAATACCCCCTTTATTCATAAATATTTTAATAATTTCCTGTTTTTTTAATTTTCGAAAATTTATTCTTTTTTTAAGAATTAAAAAAATTCCATATTTTTTTTTTTAATTTCCTTTATTTAAAAAAAATCAGAAAATTATCGAAAAATTACCTTTTTTTGAAAATTTCTTAAAAATTTACTTCTTTTTTTATACAATTTCGAAAGTTTTTACTTTTTTTAAATGATCAAAAATTACCCCCTTTTTCATAAATATTTTAATAATTTCCTGTTTTTTAATTTTGAAAATTTATTCTTTTTTAAGAATTATATAAAAAATTCCCTTTTTATTTAGAAAATTTATTTGTTTTTTCTTTTTTTCTAAAATATACTTTTTTAATGAAATTTTTGTAAATTTTCGAGTGATATAGCAAAATATAGAAAATTACTTTCAATTGTCATTATCTAAAACCTTATTTTTCATTGACCACTACATATTGTTTGCATTACATATAAGTTGTTTAATAATGTCTTACAAATAATGTGTTATATATATACTTTCTAATTCACAGCTTTTTATGCTGTAGACGTTTTTCCATACGATTTAGAAAGACTTCTTTTTCTCATTACTTATAAGCGTATATGGTAAGTTTTAGCCTCCAATGACAGCAGCTCTGTGTTCAAATAATGACTTTAAATACTATTGTGTAAGTAAATTCTAGTATTTAAAACCTTACCTGGTAATGTGAGTTTCTAAAAATTCTCCTATTATAGAATTTTTGAAATGCAAAACTATAAGATTACAGTTATCAACAATCTTTATCTAAAGTTCTTAAAAAGACAAGAAAATTCCTTAAAAAGGAAACAATATTGTTAAAGAAATCTATCAATTGTTACTTAAACTAGAGCAACTTAACAAATTCCACGAATTAAAACATCTACATTTTTCGTAGATTTTGAAACCTTAATTTTATTGAAATTATTATGGCGTTACCTTTTTTTCAAAATCACCATGCAAGTATTTAACTTTTACAGCATTTTGATTTCAAACTATAACAACAGAATAAAGACTAAAGATGGTTGAAAAAAATTCTTGTGAAAATTATTTACATAAAAATAACCACAAGAATTCTTTTAAAAATCATTCATAAGATAATGTGTTTGTGTAATAAGAAAATAGTTAGCGGCAATTTTATAGACATCTCTCTCTTTTTTGGTTTCATTTTCTTTGCAAAAAAAAAATACAAGAAAGACTTTAAACAATCTGTATGAAAACAGGTAAAAAGTATAGGGGACTCTCTGACTGACTATCAACAACAGGTATGCATGAAAATTGCTGTGTCACATACAATTTTTGTGTCCATTGTTGTCAAAAATTAAATTGAAGGAAGTCGGAAAAAAAAACTTTTTTTAAACAGGTTTTGCAATTTTGTATCAAAAGGTTAAGGAATAAGAACAAGTAAACTAAAATATTTACTACTTTAAAAGAAAATTTTGAAACTTTACAAACATTTTTAAAATTTACTTCTACAACAACATGGTAAGTCACTTATTTAAACACGGAGCTGTCATTGGAGGCTAGAACTTACCACATACGCTTCTTAGTAATGGGAACAAGTAATCATTCTAAATCGCCTACAGCTTGTACAGCTTCACTGGCAAGAGGACTAATGAATCAAAAAGTATTTATAGAATTTATATTTGTAATAACTTATTACACTACTTCTTTATAATACAGACGATATGTAGTGGTCATTGAAATGTATGTTGTTAGATAAGTAATTACACATTCGCTTCTTAGTAATAAAAAAGTAGTCATTCTAATCGTATGAGAAAACGTTTAGAGCTTCACTTGCAAGAGGACTAATATATCAGCACATTATTTGTAAGACCTTATTATACTACTTCTTTATAATACAGACAATAGGTAGTGGTCATTGAAAAGTATATTGTTAGGTGAGTAATTACAAAATAATGTAATTGCCTATTTCTTGCTGTCTTGTTATAAAGAAGTAGTGTAAAAAGTTCTTATACATAATTTGTAAAAAAAGTCATTCTAAATCGTATGAGAAAACATCTACAACTTATATAGCTTCACAAGAAATATGACTAATGAATTAAAAAGTATTTAAATAACACATTCTTTGTAAGACCTTATTACACTATTTCTTTATAATCAAGACTATATGTAGTGGTCATTCAAAAGTAAGTTGTTAGGTAAGTTATTACAATTTGAATAATAATTACCGATAATTTTTTGTAAAAAAGACAAAATATTTTCTATAAATCGAAAACTGGCACAACCAATTTGTAAAAAAAATTTAAAGATTTTGAATAAATAATTTACAAAATATTTACATAACACATTATTAGTAAGACTTTATTAGACAACTTCTATGTAATACATACAATAAGTAATACTTTTTAATAAAAGTAATAACAATGGAAAATCATTATCTAGTTTTTGCTGGGAAAGTCTCTTTTTAAAGAAAACTTTCGAAATTTTATAGAAAGAAACAAATTCTCTTATAGAAAATACATAATTTTAATTTTTGTAAAGAAAATTATTAAGCAAGTTTCTATTCCTTTAAAAAGTTTTCGTACAAATTCTCTTTTTATAAAAAAGTATAACAAAAATGATCTTTTTAGAGAAAATATTCAAATATGTTAAAAATTCAAAAAAAAATCTTTTTATAGAAAATTTTCAAATAAAATCTCTTTATTTTTATAGAAAATTGTAAAACAAATTCTTTAAAAAAAAAAAAAAAAAATCGAACAAATACGTTTTTATAGATATTTTTACAACAAACTGACTTTGGGTAACTTGTTGGGTAACTGACCATGAGGGTCACTCTGACCTAGCAAATAGGTAGCGCTCATCGCCAACTAATCGACCCTGAGCCCTTCTTAGGCATTCCCAGAGGATACGCCAAAGCTCTTGGGTGAAATATTAATTTACTCGCCTTTGGGAAACAATACCAGGACTCAGACAACGATCTTACACTACTAAAGGGATTAGTTACTTGTCGTTGTGGTCTCAGATACCACAATGTCAGAGATCATTTTAGGCAACCCATTAACGAAGATTTTGTGGCCTACAAGAGGAAACTTCAGCTCATAACTTATGCAACTGCCCTGCAAAGCTAAAATCTTGGGAAGTGCTGCCAGCTAACCCCAAAAGACATCTTCAAACTCTCACCAAGTTACCCAGGGCTGCACAAAAGATCCATCCACCCTTAGATCGCAGTGCTTTATGTCCATTCAATTTAATCTAGATAATTTTCCAAAAAATTCTCTTTTTTTAAATAAATTTTTTAAACAAATTCTTTTTTTTTATAGAAAAATTTCGAACAAATTCTCATTTTATAGAAAATTTTTGAATAAATTCTCCTTTTAAAGAGAAATTTTTCAAAAAATTCTTTTACATAGAAAATTTCTAAACAAATTATCTTTTTATAGAAAGAATTTTGAAACAAATTCTCTTATAGAACATTTTCGAATAATATTTTATAGAAACTGAGAAATTTTCAAAATTTTTCTCTTATTTTAGAAAATATTCAAATAAATTATCCTTTTATAGAACATTTTTCAACAAATTATGAAGTGTAATTTTCAAATAAATTACTTTTATATAGAAAATTTACGAACACATTCTTTTTTTATGGAAAATTTTTTAATTTTCCTTATAGAAAATTTTTAAACAAATTCTTTTTAATAAACAATTTTTAAACGAATTCGTTTTTAACAATTTTGAAATTTTTTCTCCTTTTTCAAATATTTTCAAATTAACTTTTTATAGAAATTTTTAAACAAATATAATTAAAATTTTCGAACAATTTCTCTTTTATATAAAATTTGTTTCTTTAAAAAAATTTAAAACAAATTATTATTATAGAAAATTTATTTACAAATAACTTGACTTAAGAAAATTAAAAAAAAGACAAAAAATTAATTTTTTTGAAAAATTTTAAATTTTCCAAAATCTATTTCCAACGTTAACGCGTTAATCAATGCCCACACTACAATTTCACTGACACTAGTCCTTTCTTGCTGTATAAGACAAGATATTCACAACAAAACTACAATTTAAAAGTCACATTTCCTTTGCCACCAAAAACTACGTTGTTGAAAAAAATGCGGGAAACGCATTGCAACAAAAAGAAGAGCAACAACAACACCAAAACTGGTGGCCGCTAGAAGGACGAATGTGCATTACTAAAGCCTGTTTAAAGTTTTATTATAGTTGTTACATTTTCGAAAAACACACTAAAATAATGGAAATAATAAAAATGTATCATGGCAAAAACCAGCAACAACATTCAAGCAGTCAGCCATCATCGAATCGAGAAACCCAAGATTGTTCATTGTATTTGTTTGTTATAGCAATTTCAATGGCATTTTGCGTGTTAAACGGTGAGTGCAAGAGGTGAGATCACAAGAAACATGAGTGAATAAAAGTAACATGACAGAGAGACTGTCTGACAAACTGCCAGACGGACAGACAGACTAAATGACTTGGGTGTGTTTTGAAACCACATACGGCGGCTAAAATTGCTTAATCCAAGGATTTAAATTTTTAAACGTTTTTACTTAAACTGAAAAGCGAAACGCACACACACACACACATTTTTTGCATTCCCATACTAAACATTCATTCCTCCTTTTCTGAATAACTTCATTCTTAAAGTATTGTAGCACATTTATTTGTTGCACGATTTCCTTCGTACATACCCTTACCTTCGTTTTATCCTCCGTTGAATAAATAGTTCGAATGCTTAGAAAGACACGTTCATGTGTTCGTTCATTTGTTAAGCATTTTTAAGTCGGAGGATCTGTTAGTATGGAAACAAGTAGGAGGTTAAGGTATCGTCTCATTGTATATTTCTCATATGGATGTTTGATTTTTATTTTCCTAAATACATTCGAGACAATATTGTTTCTTTGTTCTTTTAAGTCGTTGTAGATTTGAATATTTATTCTGTTGTATTTATTTACTTGCAAGTTATACACAGGTGAAAAATGGAAGTTATTAATTTACCCATATTTTGTAGGGGGAAATACGTTTGACTACATGTGTGAAAATTTTATCTTTTTTAAACATAAATAAGTAAACAGCAGTCAGGATATGCGAAAGAAGTAAAACATGAGATTTCCATAATAGTCCTGGGAAATGTTGAAATTTTGTTTAAGAATGTAGTAATATCACATTTCATATAAATAAGCGATGACATAAAGTTCCCAGCATATTAAAAAATTTCAAAATAGTGGATATGTAGATAGATAGATAGATAGATAGATAGATAGATAGATAGATAGATAGATAGATAGATAGATAGATAGATAGATAGATAGATAGATAGATAGATAGATAGATAGATAGATAGATAGATAGATAGATAGATAGATAGATAGATAGATAGATAGATAGATAGATAGATAGATAGATAGATAGATAGATAGATAGATAGATAGATAGATAGATAGATAGATAGATAGATAGATAGATAGATAGATATATAGATAATATGTCTTAAGTATACTGCTGTTAATTTCGGTTTCATAAAGTACAATAGAATTAAATGTTCTATTACTGATTTAGATTTCCTTTTTTCTCTTAAATTAATTTGTATTCTTAAACCCCTTTAAATTAAATAAAGCTTATAAAACTACTTCCTTTACAATAATCGCTCAAAATATGTAATATAACAATTAGAAATCGTTGGCCTATCAAATCCTTCAAATCTTTACAATATCACAAATACATACATATAAAGTACAAACAATTTATGTAAAAAATAAATGTACAAATCCGTTGCCTACTATATTTATATCTTAATTTAAAATAAGTATTCAATATTTATTAAAAATTTCTACAACGCAACAGGAAATAGACACTTCACTTAAGGATCCTCTTAACAAAACAGAGAATACTACTAAACATTCGTTTCGACTGTATATTTCCGGTACTCAAAATATAAAACTAAACTACAACATGTACTTCAATTACAAAAATAGACAAAACTCAAAACTCCTACACACACCTGCAACTTCCTAAAAACAGTAAAAATTTACTCACAAATATTATGCACTAACTACCCTCTACCCTCTATGTGTAGTATGTCCTCACAAATATTAAGACCCTCACACATATCGAATTACTGTGATTTCATGCAGTTCCCTCGTTCGAAAACTACTTTTCATATGTCCTTAAAAATTTAACAAATTTACACATGTAAGTTGCTGCTGGGAAGAGAGTTTGCAAATTAAACTGGAAATCCCCTTAAAGATGTTGAGAAATTTATTTTGTTTGTGTCCGGGTATGTGAGAAGATTTTTATAGTAATTTCTAAAACCAATAGGAAAAAACACATGTTGTTTTATTCTGTTCGCAGGATATGCAAACATCCTTTTATAGGAATTTTTCTTTGTAAAACTATTAAAAATTAACATAAATACATTTTTTTCTTTCGTATGCTGACATGGCAATGTTTGTTAAATTAATGAACATATTTTTTTCCAGAAAAATTTAGAAAATTTTCGAAGGCATTTTTAGATAGCATATTGTTTTAATAAATAGTTTTGTGTTTTTTTTTTTTTTTTTTTGAAATGAAAATAATTTATGTTAAATTATTACAAAAAAATGGAAAGTTGCTATAGGCCTTTGTAAGGATATGATCATTAAATACTTAATGCCGGTAGCATTTCTGAGAAATTGTTCATCTAATTGTTTTAAGAGAGAAGTAGTTATTAAGAAAACATATGATGCAGGACCCTAGGGTCTTTGGTGAAAATCAAAACAGTTACAGTTTTTAGAATATTCCTTTGACGAAATTTGAATTTCTGAACTCATATACAAATTATTGCTTCCCTAGACTTTGAAGCAAAGATTTCGAATAAGATCCGATATGAGATATAAGGTTTAAAATTGACCTATTAAGCACTCGTCAAATATGTCCCGTAGTTCGCATTATAATTTCTGTTTAAAGCCCTAAACGAAATATAATAGTCTTATTTATCATTAACATATTTAGGAGCGTTCCCCAGTTGTATTGGGAAAAGACATTTGAAAGAGACTCAAGAGATGTTACGCACGAATACCGCTCATTTTGAAAACAACACTAACCTCACCGATGTTGTTGATTTGTATAAATTTTAGTTCTCTGATTCTTTACTCTCGATATTACATTACGCCATTAATTTTTAAAGTTTTTAAATAAAGATGATGGTCGATTAGAACATCCTCAGTTACCCACCCGGTAAGCAGGCAAGTAATATTGAAGCCATGTGGAAGTAGTACCTACTTTTAGGGTGAATAACTAAATATTTTTGTACTTTCCCGGTCTTAAAACTGGCTCTACACTCATTACTAGATAACGTAGTACATAACTACATTATCTAGATTACTCATTACCAAAATTTGAAGATTTTTCGCTGGGTAGGTCTGGATCAAATACTTTTGTTCGTTAAAAACTTAACACCATCCACACTATAGTAGTTTAGGGTATAAGTACAGAAAACCATTAGTTTTCAAGCTATAGTAGTTCAATTTATCTCGAAAAGCAAAGAAAAGTTTTCCGAATGGACTTACAAATTTTATTATTAACACCTTAAAATGGCCAAGCAAGGCTATTTATATTTCAGGACACGATATCTCGAATACCAGATGTTACGGAGAAAATGTTAGGATAGATTCAGCTCAACTCTTTAAAAAAAAATATGAATTGCTCTCAGGTTTCCGTTTTTTAATATTAAGTTAAGTTATTATTTATCTGCTTTAAACTTAAAACAATAAAATATATTTAAAAGTCTCCCTAATGTACATGTCCGTCCGTCCGTGCTTTAAAGTCAATTTTTGAAGGGGACCTCCTATGGAGATAGGCACAATTATGGACCGATTCGGCAGAGACATTAGTTTTGATAAGAAACGAATTTCAGCGCTAAACTCGTATTTTATATAATTTTCCGACACCATAAAATATATATTCTGGATCCTTATAGGTAGCGGAGTTGATTAAGCTATGTCCATCTGTCGGTCTTTCTGTCCGTCTGTGTGTTTGTTGAAATCAGTTTTTAGAGGACCCCAGATATCGGCGAGATCCGAATCTTCAATAATTCTGTTAGACATGCTTTCGAGAAGATTACTATTTAAAATCAGCAAAATCGGCCCATAAATACCGAAGATATGAGCAAAAATCCGAGACAACCTCTGAAAATTTCATAAAAATTAAGATTTTTTCATGTTCAGACAGAAATTACAAAAAAACGAAAACAAAATACATAACCGTACGGTAACTTTGGTTATTGTACTCTTGTTTATAAAAACAATTCAGAACGAGGGCAGCAAAGTAAGAATAGCAGAGCAGCACTAGTGTGTTGTTATTGGCTAGAAACATGAAATTATGTATGTGGAGCCTGGCTTATGTTAGAAGCCAAAAAAGGGAACTTTTTGGTACTTTTGAATTTTCAATACTATTAAACCTAGAAATATGAAATTAAATATTTAGAGTCTGAATTAGGTGAAAACCCATAAAAGGGAACTTTTTGGTACTTTTTTCTTTTTCAAAGGGTACTTTTTGAATATTCTATAATATTGAACCAAGGAACATAAAATTAGGTATGTAGAGTCGCAATTTGATGAGAACCGGAAAAGGTGTACTTTTTGGTACTTTTTTTTGTTTTTAAAAGGTACCATTTAAATTTTTGGTAATATTGAACCTAGAAATATGAAATTAAATATTTAGATTCTGAATTAGATGAGAACCCTTAAAAATGGAACTTTTTGGTATTTTTTCAATTTTCAAAGAGTACTTTTTAAACCCGGATTAGACGAGAACAAATCAATGGGGATTGTTTGCTACATTTTCGTTCAGCAAAATGTACTTTTTGAATTTTCTATAATATTGAACCTAGAAACATGAAATTAAGTATGTAAAGACGGAATTTGGTGAGAATCGGAAAAGGTGTACTTTTTGGTACTTTTTTGTTTTTAAAAGGTACTTTTTGAATTTTTGCTAATATTGAACCTAGAAATATGAAATTGGGTATGTAGAGTCTGAATTAGGTGAGATCCCATAAAAGGGATCTTTTGGGTACTTTTTCCTTTTTCAAAATGTACTCTTTTAAATTTTCTATAATATTGAATCTAGAAACATAAATTTAAGCATGTTGAGCCCGATAAACTGTTTAATATTTTTATTTATTTATTTTTTTTTTTTTGGGTATATGAAAACGTGGACCGATTTTGCCCATTTCAGTAACAAAGAAACTTTACCTATAGAAAATATTTGTGTAAAATTTAAACCCTCTAGCTCGTTCGGACTCTATCGTGCTTTCAACAGACAGAAGGACGGACATGGCTATATCGACTTAAAATTTAATAAGAAGCCAGTATATACTTTTTTGATAGTGGGTAAAAAATCAACTTTCGAGGATTCGCTAAAACTTCTTTACCTAAAGATTGGTCCTAAGTTGTATTGCATTGTACTTGCATTTTCGTAGCATGGTCTAAAAACAAATCTAAACTAGTGGATGATTTAAAAGAAAAACGGAGTTAGATCAAAGTTGTAGCCACCTATAAATAGTAAACACCTGTAGGGTCTGAGCAACAAAATCTGTGCCACAATGTTGTTATAGACTAAAGAAAAAACACTTCAACTAACGCTGTTTCTTTAAAAAAAGAGGCAGCTGTTTTGGAACAGATTTAAAAAAACATACAAAAAACACACTTGCTCTCTCTATCTTTGAATATAAAACGAAAAAAAAACATAACAAGTGGTTGGTTATCTTAACATAAAAAACGAAACTTCAAAACTTATTCAAAATTATACTTTATTGTCTTCGAGAGCACACGCCAAGACAATAAATACAATGAGCCTCTTTTTAACAGCTGTCTTTTTTTGTTCTAAACCAAATATAGTATTTTATATTCTATACTTTAATTTTTTTTTATTCTTATTTTAAAGGTTACTGGTACGTAAACATTTTTAAACATTATTTTTGTTTTTTCTTCCCTAAACGAGTCCAAGGCGCACAGGCGGCGGTATTTATGTAAGAACATAATTTTTCTACGTGCACACAGTCGGTCGTCTAACCATCCTACTTTTTTTGTTGTTGCTTTTTTTTTTTTTTTTTTGAAAGACTTGTATGTTAAAGGGCAGATGTTTTTAATTCTTTTTAAAATATTGTTGTAGAATTTTTCACTTTTTTACGTATTCCTCCTTTTTAATTAATAATCATTTCCTTAGTTTCTCTTTTGAGTTGTTTTTAAAGATCCTTTCTTTTTTTTCTCCCAATTTCTTTATTTTCACTCAAACTCTAATTTCACTCAATTTATGCAATTGCTGTGAATAAAAGTTATATTTTACCTGTAGATTTTCCTTTTGTTTAACATTTTTACCTGTTTCGTTTGTATATATTTTTTTTTTGATAGATCATATTTTTTTGTGTTCTTAATATTTTTTTGAATGACAATTTATGGGGTTTTTCTATTTCTCTTTTTTCATCTAGTCGAATAATACAAGTTGTCTATTTATGAAAGGAAATGACTTTAAAATTGAAAAATTATGGTTTTCTTAAGGTAAACAATTTTAATAATAAACAAGTATGAATGTTAAGTGGGGGCATGGTCGACCATATGGAACCCTATTGTTGACACAATAGAACATTTAACATAATTATGTAGCCAAAGGCCCTATTCGGAGGATACGATTGTATGGATGCTAGGCGATTACAACCATTTTCAATAGAGTTCATCCCTGGACCAAAAGAAAAGTATGTGCCAAATTTCATTAAATTATCTTGAAAATTGCGACCTGTAGCGGACGCACAAGGTTTACATGGACACGCAGACAGAAGGACGGACAGACGGACGGATAGACGGACATAGCTTAATCGATTTAAAAAAGTGATTCTCAGCAGATTGGGATACTTTAAAGTTGGTGTAGGAGCAACATGATTGGGTGTTACAAACATCAACACAAACGCATAATACCCTTCTTCAATAAAAAACCTATTAGAAAGGAAATTTAAAAATTTTGACATTGATATAATAGAGAATTGATTTGAAAATTCAAAAGAGATGCAATAAAAACCATGATTTATTTAGATTCGAAGGACAAATTCTTGACACTTTAAATATGAGAATTATTTTTAAATATGCAAACTATAATGAAAAAAGCATGAAAATCTCTGTAAAAAGAGCTTTTTTACGAACGAAGTACTTTCAAAAGAATATTTCAAGGAAATAAAACCTTCATAAATAAGAAATTTTTCTTCAACATGACTTCTTCTCCAATCACTTTTCCTCTGTTCGTTAAATGGTAAAATCGTTTGTCTAAAGTTATTGACTTTGGAAGAAAACTTGCAATTTTTTCTATTATAAATATGGTTTTTTCTCGCACGATCAATTGTCGACTTCGAGAGTAGACATCTTTCGTTGTTTCTCACTAGTTTTAATAGATCATCATAAATCAAAAGGAATATAATTTCAAAGAATTAATCAAGGAATATTTTCTTTGTATAAGTGAGGATCGATTCATAGTGATCTTGCAAATAGATGTTTTCGACTTTGTAAGAAGATAACTTAGGCTTGCTCTAGCTTTTTCTTGCGCGATCAAATTTCGAGTTTTTTTGACTTCGAGAGTAGACGTCGTAGATTATCATAAATCAGATAGAATATAATTTCAAAGAATTATTCAAGGAATATTTTCTTTGTATACGTGAGGATCGATTCAAAGTGATCTTGCAAATAGATTATTTTAGCCTGAATCTTCTTGAATCACTTGTTTTTAACTTAAGAGGAAGACAACATGTTCTTGTTTACGATTTTCAATTATAAATAAGGCGTTTTGCGCGATTAGAATGAATATCATTTCAAAGAATTTATCAAGGAATATTTTCTTTGTATAAGTGAGGATCGATTTAAAGTGATATTGCAAATAGATTATTCTAGCCTGAATCTTCTTGAATCAGTTGTTCGAACTTTTTGACTTAGGAAGAAGACAACTTGGTCTTGTTTTCGATTATAAATGAGGATTTTTCTTTCGCAATTAAATTTCGAGTTTTCTCAGACGTCATAGATGATCATAGGATTCTCACTAGGAATATTTTCTTTGTATAAGTGATCGATTAAAAGTGATCATGCAAATATATTCTTATAGCTAAATCTTCATGAATAACTCGTTTCAAGTTTTTTTCTTTAGAAGAAGACAACTTTCGATTTTCTATTAGAAATCAGGATTTTTTTCTCGCGCGATCAAATTTCGAGGTTTTTACTTAGTAAAGTCATAGATGATCATAGCTAAATTTTCTTAAATCACATGTCAAATTATTTTTTTTGCTTCGAAAGCAAACATTTTCGGTTGTTTCTCACTAGTTTTAGTAGGAACATATAGTCGATTGTAATTGAATTTCGATACTATAGTTATCACCATATAAGGATCGATTAAAAGTGATCTCTCAAAAAGATTCTCATAACTAAATCCGAATTTCTTTAATCAGATAATATAACTTCTTCTCCCTCTTTAGAATAATATAAATGTTTTTTTTTATATTTTACTCGTATGTTTATGTACTCCATATTGCCTTCAATCAATACTAAAACCAAAGACATGATCAGCATTTTTTTACTCCATACTTACTTGTAGTGAAGTGTATTAAAGTATTAATTTCAATATCATGTTATTAATGGACTTTTATAGATATATCCTCTAAAGATACTTTAATAAAACATGACAAAACTATATAAAAACGAATGTCAAAACCTTTTAAAATTATTTATGTTTTAAAAGATACGTTTCCATGTTGTCAAAAACATTATAATATGTACTTCATATGTTTAACATTTTTTTTGATAAATTTGAAATATCTCGCAATCATAAAGGAATACGTCACAAAATGTTTTAAACTAAATTGAAATTAGATCAATTTTTAATGAACTTGATTGTGTGAAAACAAAAAAAAGAATATCAAAACTCCCTAAGGAATTTTGGGAAATTATTACAACAACCCCTTTAACATACACTGAAAAAAATCCATGCCTAATATATACGAAAAATGTTGTACATTGTACGAATCGTTCGTGGTTTCGCACCATTTTAGTATAATGCAAAATATTCTTGAAAAAATTAATTTACATAAATTGGGAAACAGGGAATTTTGAATAAATATTGTAAAATTTACGAAATAGTAATTAATTCAAACAATTTTGTTCATTTTAAAATAAATTTTCTAATTATAGTTCAAAATTATTCTCAACACGAATTTTCAAAATTTTTTTTATGAAAATAATTCGAGAATAATATTATACATTTTCTTAAATTTTATAAAAATGTAGTTTTATTTGGATTATTGGATTATTTTCAGTGTACACACACACTCGAGAAAAATTTAATGAATGATAAAAATATAATTTAATCATTTCTAACACCACCACCACCACCACCCAACAAATAAAACAAACAGAAAAACTATTAATGTAGCATAAATAATCCTATTAAATTAATAGTATTTAAAGCATGTTGCATGCAACATATACTAAAAATTCACTAGATTTCTTTTAAATTGTGCCCATAGCTACTGGCTCTCTCTCTCTCTCTTTAGTTTTACACGCTCTTAAGCTTTTCCCTTTTCCAACTAAAACAGCTGTATTTCATAAAACTTTTTTTAAATTAAAATAATAAACACAGATTTTTTCACAATTGTTAGTGAAACCATCCATACTTGTTTTGTTTTTTTGTTCTTAGACCGAGATTGTTTGATAAATTACAAGATTTTTTAAAATTTTCAAAAAAAAATTTTGACTAAAACAATGGATGAGCAAAAAGGAATCTTTGCCGTCTATTGTATGGAGAGTAAATTTGAAATGACAGTTGTGTCAGTGAAGTAATGAAAATGCAACAGACTTACAAAAACACACACACACTCGCTACACTTCATTGTCAGTTGTTGAAGTATGTGAGTAGTATTTTAAACAGGATTTAAAAGAATGATTTCATTAAGTCACAATTTTTTTTATTAAACAGCATATTTGCAAACAATTAAAGTTAACTGTTTAAAGGTCCAATATATTAATAAAAAACCTTGTTAAATAATCCTCACTTATAACCTAGTTAATTTCTGGTTCTACTCTGTTGGCATGAGACTTTGCCAAAATTAATGTTATATATTTCGAAACAAATAGTTGTTTTGCATACCAATTACCCATTTATATCTGTATACATTATAAAAGAGATATTTTTAAAGTCTTGTTTTAAGCAATAAATCTTTCTTTGTTAATTGCTGTGTTAAATATTAAATTCGAAAATTCGTATACAAGGTTGCCAATATTTTAGTACATAAAAAAAACATTGATGTCCCATTGCGTTCTTGAAATGTTTTTGTAAATTTATACAGTCATTTTATATACAATAGCAAAAAGTACTTGTTTATTTTTGTGAAAAAAAGTACTTTGTTGAAAAAGAAGTACATACATATAAACATGCTAAAAGTATTTCCAATGAAATCCACTCAGTTTGACTTTTAAAAATTGTTAAGTTTTCTGCTAATTGCCTAATTTTGGAAACCTCAGAAGTCTAGTACAGTTCTTGTTAAGTTCTAGTTCAGTTCTAGTTCAGTTCTAGTTCAGTTCTAGTTCAGTTCTAGTTCAGTTCTAGTTCAGTTCTAGTTCAGTTCTAGTTCAGTTCTAGTTCAGTTCTAGTTCAGTTCTAGTTCAGTTCTAGTTCAGTTCTAGTTCAGTTCTAGTTCAGTTCTAGTTCAGTTCCAGTTCAGTTCTAGTTCAGTTCTAGTTCAGTTCTAGTTCAGTTCTAGTTCAGTTCCAGTTCAGTTCTAATTCAGTAATAAAAATCCCTTTTGTCAATAAAGTGAAGTGTTTTATTTATCTATTTGGCAACACTACTTAATCATTATGTTTATAAACCTTGATCTGACCCCTCATTCCGCAGACGTGCTGCTTATTAAAAACGCTATAACTTATGCATTTTTCAAGTAAAACGCTTTCGTTTTTAACAATTATGCCGGCAGTAAAACATAAGCTTCGTATTTTTAACTGTACAAATGAACGAACTCTTTGCTAAATCTGTTTTAAAGAATGAGTATGGGAGATGAGATATGCGATATGCATGCATTTTATATTATTTATGGTTGTTGCTGTATTTTTCTGAAATCTTTTTTTCTTCTTCTTCTATTTTCATATCAACAGACAGTTTGTCATTACTTTACTTTATTTTACTTTACCTACCCTAACTTAAGGCTTCATTTTTATTATTATTTTTAATCAAGCATAAAGAAGAAGAGTATTTATGTTTAGATTAAAAAAAGAGAAACAAATAAAATTTTACACTCAAAGTGAGTTAGTTTACTTTTTGCCAGTGTATAAAACATTGGCTGCTGCTCTACCATCATTAAAAATTGTATGTGCATTACAACAATAGCAACAACAACAACAACAATCATATATTGTAGATTGTATTGTATAGGCATATGTTTAATATATGTTGTATTTCTAAAGGGTCTTTCAATTTTTGTTCAAAACCCAGGCACACAAAAACACATACACAACAGACCCGACACCCATACTCAAGCAAAATGGTGTGAAGAAACTGAAAAAAAACTCCTCTAGCTGTTTATATGACAAAAATATAAATTTTTGTTAGTCGGATTTTAAACGTCTACTCGAACGTTTCGTATGAATGGATTATATATTTGTTAAATAATAAAAAAAGAAATAAAACAAATCGTTAAACGATTTTTAAACGAGCGCGCGTAAAACGGTTAAAAATTTAAGAAACTAAACGAAAATGTTATATAAAAGAAAATTTAATAAATCATCAATATTAACAGTGTCGACTATAATAATTTGTGCAAATATATTTGAATTTTTTTTAACAAAAAAGTTTGTTCAATTTAAGTGTTAAATTTGAAAACAAGCTTTTGTTTTAATGATACGAATTAAATCTTACACTTTATTATGGTATCATCTCGGGAACATAATAACAAACGTCAAAATTTATATTTAAATAAAAATAAATTGAATAAATGCCATTTATATGTGGAAAGTGAAAATAATACATTAAAACTTAAACAAAATCAAGAATCTAATAAAATAATAATAAATTCTTTGTTTTACGGTTTGAACACCTCCATTTTGTTGACCCATAAAATGTTGAATCGTAAAGGTTCTTATACCGTAACACCAACAAAAATGTCAACTGCCATCATAACATCACCAGCAGCAGCAGTATCAACGCTAAGAACATTAGCCACAGCAACATCCTCTGTTCCACAAACAATTTCATGCACTACAAAATCAACAGCAGCGCTTTTGCCATCATCATCTTCATCATCAACCTTGTCAACGAAATCATCATCATCATCGTCAACAACATCATCATCAGCTGCTGCTGTCGCAACTTTAACCATGACCAGAAAACGTTGTTTACTGTTGGCAAAATCTGCATCTGCAGCCTCTACCTTACAGCAGCGTCGTCAAAGGTACAACAACTACTACCCACTTTTTTTAAAACCCCTCTACAATATCCTGCTAATGCTCTTTAATTGGAGCCTTTCTCAGCAGCCGGTTTTTTCATTCATTCATATATTTTCGCTTATAATTGGATACGTGTTTTTTCAACTCATAACGGCTTAAATTCTATCTGTGATCTTCACAAAAAATACATACATACATACAAACATACATATTCATTTATCAATGAATTTTATTATTCCTAATTAGTTTACCATATTAACAAGTGTTGAAGGATAATTGGAAGCCAAAAAAATAATAATAATAATGATGATATTTTAAGTGTTAAAGAAATTGAAATGTGAACAAAAATTTAATAATTAATTTAATTGATGAAATAATTCAAGTGGTAAAATATGAAAAAAAAATTATTTTAAAGTAAAAAAGAAACGTATTGTGTTAAATGACTTTTTAATTAAAAATTTTAAGGAAATACATTAAAATATTAAAAAAATAACAAATTTTAATAAACTGCTTTCAAATTCAAAAAACTGTGATTAGTGTTAATTTCTCGAGAAATTTATGAAAAATTGAAAATATTTGTTTCAAACTTTAGTTTGTGGTATCTTTAAAATGGAGCCAGTTATGGCAGAGTTTAAACCTTTATTTTAAAGCCCACAGATTAAACTTTTAGATGATTAATACAATTTATAAATAAAAGTGTCTTAACGCTTTAATAACGTTTCAAATATTGACAAAAAAAGGAGTTTTTAAAGTTTAGAACACGAAACTAGAGTGATAAAAAAATCAGATTTCAAAATCGGATATAGCGTAGTTCAATCCTTTACAAATGTATACTTTGATCCAGGCACGGATCTACGAGGGTAGAAAAAAGGATATAACCCCTAAGCTCGAGCTGGATCCGCGGCTGCTTTGGTCTCAGTGTTGGATTCTTTAAAAAAAAAGATTAATAGTCTTGCACACTATCAAAACTAATCATTGCTTTTATCTCGGCTAAGTTTAAACTCAAACCTAAAAGTTTTCCGAATCGATTCTCTAAAAAAAATCTTAAGAGAATCTGAGTATTCCTGCCTAAATTCTCTGATAAAATAGAGTAGATGGTGATATTGTTAATGAACCTATATCCCGGAGATTTCAATCGTATATTCTCTGTATTATATTACATTAACTATTTGCTTAGTTCCCCTCTGTATCTTCGCATATCATACAAGACTTATGGACGAGACCTGTTAAGATATTTGTCAGAATTCCTAGACATCACTTATCTCATCATATAAGTGGTAGTCCATATTGGTCATAAGGCCTTTGAAATTTTACAATTCATTTTATTATTTTAGGACTGGTTGGTGATGTCACAATTTCCCTCACATCTGAGTCAAGGTTTTCAATATAATCTAAACATTTCGTTGGCAACCAATTTGTAGTGACCCAGATCCCAGTCTCATAATGTTCCGTCATACAGCGAATGTGTCGTAGGACATCCTAATGCTCTAAGAGCAGCTTGGCTACTAAAGTAAATTATTCAACTCAGTGATTCCGTATCGGTTCCTTCGCTTTCCCGAACGTTAGGATATTACCTTGGACAGTCGCAGCATTCGACAAGAAGGCGGAAAAAGAAACTATAAACTAACTAATAAGAATTTAAATTAATCTTGTTTTAAATATAGATTTTCTTTGATTCCGTAACAATTCCGTTGATATTCAGAAGGTCGGGCCCTCTGCTGGGACAGGGGGAATCTGAAAGATAAACTATAAACTAATTAATTAGATTTTAAACGGAGAATAAGTATTGTTTAAAGTTTAGATCTCTTTCATTTTTTAATCTTATTCCTCTTTCAAATTTCGATATGATTCCATATCAGTTCCGTCGTTTTTCAGATCGCTGGGAAACATAAACTATAAGTTAACTAATAAAAGTTTAAACAGGGAATAAGTCTTGTTTTAAGTCTAGATCTTCTTTGTTTTTTAATCTCTTTACTCCTTCAAATAACATTGTCCAAACATTGCCCAACCTCTGTTCACTTAGATCTGCTCACTACCTGTATACCTTTTTATTGCCTTAATCAAAATTTTTACCTGCTCTAGAAGGTTTCAAATCTCAAATAAATAAAAACATTTTAATCAATTAAGAGAATTACTTCATCGGTTTGTATTGCATTTTAAAAATGGGGTTTTCCCAAAACATTTTCAATGAAATTTTAAAAAGAATTTTAAACTTAAAAAAGATGTAATTCCATCGAGATTAAATTTAAAACTTTGAGGATCAAAGGAGGATCGGAACAAGAATTGCCTTATTATGTTTTGTGGAAGAAAAGTAGAGAAAGAGTGTAGATTATTTTCAAGATCCTCTGCCGAAGATCTAGTTCCTTTCATATTTACGAGAGAAGCTTATGATCATTAAATTTGGAAGTCATATCATTGAAAGCGTTTTAGTCGTCAAATATATTTTAATAAAAATACTATAATGAACGCCGAATGCTCAGTTAGCGGCGTTGATCTAATACCACAATTGAGTTTATCGGCAACACAAATAAACCAATCCAGTCTTGATCAATTGTTACGATCACATCCAAAAGATCGTTGACTTTAAGGTCCCACAAGTTTAAAGAAGAGAATAATAAACGTTTCGATTTTTCAATCTGCATTGATTTAATATGCGATCGTGTCATTTTATCAATGCAAGATTGTTCAAAATTAAAAACGATAATTGACTTTTAGCTCAATTTTTGCTCAGTTGCAAGTTTTAGCAACTTTTGTGACAAGATCTTTAATCCTAATTAAAAACTATTCAATTGAGCGATCTTTATTGATCTAATGTTATGATCATTATATAAAATAATCCGGTCTGTTTTTTCGTTTTGTTGAATTTAATTAAATTCTTAATCTTAATAATAAATGTTCTATTAGACCGATCTACATTGGTTTAATGTCATGATCAAGATGTAGATTTATCACGATCACTTTTTCGTATTGTTGAATTTAATCATGTTCTTAATCATTATTATGAACTTTTCAATACAGAACGATGTGTATTGATCTAATGTCATGATCATGATATAGATTTATCCCGACTGCTTTTTAATTTTCTTGAATTTAATCAAGTTCTTAATCATAATTATGAACTTTTCATTCGACCGATCTGTATTGATCTAATGTCATGATCATGACCGACTGCTTTTTCATTTTCTTGAATTTAATCAAGTTCATAATCATAATTATGAACTTTTCAATTTACTGATCTGTATTGATCTAATGTTATGATCATGATAAAGATTTATCCCGTCTGCTTTTTCTTTTTCTTGAAGTTCTGTACGAATCGAAACGATCTACATTATCAAAAATCCCTGCGATCATTGTCTTTGGATTCCGATCTTAATCTTAATAAAATTCATTAAAATTTTTCAATCGGTGTTGCTCCTAAAGTTATGTTCTCGATGTGCGACAAAAAGTGATAATCCAATTCTTTAACAAGATCTCAATCTTGTCACGATCATAATATTCTTAAAAACACACGATCATAGATCATGAAGTAATAATTACTATTAAGTTTCCAAATTCCACAATAAATCTGCTGGTGATCTCTCCCTTTGCCTAAATTTAACTCTCTTTGTTTTGATGCAAATTTCTCTTAGGACGATCTCCATAATCTTAATATTTTTAATGAGTTTTATAATCAAATTGTATTTTCTGTCATTAAATTCATATTTTCTCATCAATAATAATAAACATCTCTTTACAACCTGCCGACTTATCTTTAGCATCAATTATGGAAAATATTCTATGAGAATTTTTGATTTTCTATAAAAGAAAAACCATACTAACATTTCCTGTTTGAAAATAAAATCCTAATCTTTGAAAATTGTAAAAGAATTCATCATGCATTATGTGTTTTTTTTTTTGTTATTCATAAAATTTTCATAACCTAAATCTACTTTTGAAAATCTGTATTTCTTTTTTTCACCTGTCAATCTAAGCAAATGATACATAGACTTACACATACACAACAACTAATACTCTCCCCTGTATATTTGTTCGAAAATCAATATATTTTTTTCTTAAATCTTTGGAAATTTTTTTATCTTTTTTTTAAAGAAGGCTTTGAAATCTAAGTAAATAATCAAGAAAAACAACTACATATACATGTATGTATACATGTATATGTAGGTGTGTATAATACATAAATGGAGATGTTGTTAAAGGAAACCCAACTGTTACATTTATTTATAGTAATTACTACAACATGTTAGAATAAAAGTATTATATAGTAAAAATCTGTTAGGGATTTTCCTAGAATTTAACAAAATTCAAGCTGTGGTTAAAGATTTTTTTTGTTCTATGAATCCTTGCTACTTCAGGGAGGTCCTTAATATTGAAAAAGGTTTTTATCTAAATTTCAAAAACCACATTTCTTTAAGCAATTTTATTGTCCCTTCAGAAAAGTTTTCTTTAGAATTTTCACACCATCAATCAAATATCACTTTTTTCTCTTCTCTTGTTATCCTTTATTCACTAATTTTAACTCTTTCCCATTTCCCTAATAGGAAATAAAATATTTTAATTTTTTGCTTAAAAGAAAAATGAGTTTCATTATCTTTAAAACAAATATAAATTAGTTTTTTGTTAAAACATTTAAACAATTGTTCGAAACAATTTAAAACTTTATGAGGCATCATAAATTTTTATGGTTCAAATATTTCTCTCAAAATCTAACCTCTACTACCTGTTTCAATAAATACATGGCGCGAGTCCTTACGCGTGTTTGAAAAAAATTTTTTACACAATTTTATGTAAATAAATTACACTTTTTTTAAA
Source organism: Lucilia cuprina (assembly GCF_022045245.1). Lineage (NCBI taxonomy): Eukaryota > Metazoa > Arthropoda > Insecta > Diptera > Calliphoridae > Lucilia > Lucilia cuprina. The sequence continues at coordinate 47,729,389 of NC_060953.1, read as the reverse complement.
AAGTATGCAACAAAAAAGAAACTTTTCTTATTTTAAATTAAACAAAAAAAGTATATTGTTACACAACAATATGCTTTATTCTGTTTCCCTCCTAGAAAATAAATTTAAAAAATTTTTTTCTTCACTAATTACTCTTTTTTTTTATTAATCCTTGTACCTGTTTTTTTCTTCCACTCTTTTTTTTCCTTTTCAGATACACACGTACAACGACAACAAATGACGCTATTAATGTCATTGGCATACGTAATGGTTTTCCAACAAATTTGGTAAGTGAAAATTCATTCTATCTAAAAATAAATTTCTAATGAATCTAATGGAATTTACTTGCTACCAACATAAATTTGTTGTATCTTTGCTTAAAACGTTTCTTGGTACTTTATTTTACATTCAATTTACTTTTATTATTGAACTAAACTGAAATTCTATTACTGTGACCAATTAAAATTGTATATTTTTTGAAAATTTCTTTCTTTATTTGGATTTAGCTCAACAAGAAAAGGGGTATTAAATTAAAATAGTTGTAAAAAGAAAAAGAAATAAATTTTTCAATTAAAACCTTAGAATATTTATTAAAGAAAAAATACTAAATTCTTTTTATTACAACATAAATTTAAAATTTAGGAAATACTTTGAAATTTGGCAAACTTTTTAATAGAAGAAATTTAAATATTTAAGAAATTTTTTTATAATTTCTCTAAATACACTTTCTTTATAACAAATTCTTCAAATTTTAACTTTCTTTATAAAAATGTTTCTTTTTTATAATAAAATCGATGTTATTTTTTCATTTTTTTATAGAAAATTTCTCTTTTTATAATTTTTTTTAAATTTTCTCTTTTTTGTAGAAAATTTTCAAATAAAATCTGTTTTAAGATCAATTTTTTTATAGAAAAATTTCCAACAAATTCATTTTTTAGATCAATTTTACTTTTCAATTTTTTTCCTTTTTTTTATAGAAATTTCTAGATATGTTCTAGTTTTTATAGATTTTTTTTTTAAAATTTTGTTTTTTATAGAAAATTCTATGTCCTCTTTTTATAAAAAATTTTTGAAATTTTCTCTTTTTTATAGAAAATTTTCGAATAAAATCTCTTTTAAGATCAATTTTTTTTTTGTGGAAAATTTTCAAACAATTTTTTTGGATCCATTTCTCTTTTAAATTTTTTTCTTTTTATATAGAAAATTCTTGAAATGTCTTGAATCGTTTTTATAGAATTTTTTTAAAATTGTCTCTTTTTTTATAAAAAATAGCTGTGTTCTCTTTTTATAAACACATTTTTTTAAAGTTTTTTTTATAAAAATTTGTCAAACAAAATTTCTTTTTAATTTTCAATCAAATGTTCTTTTTATATTAATTTCTTTTTTAAATTTTCTCTTTTTTTCTTGAAATATTCCCTTTTTTTAGAATTTGATTAAAATTATTTATTTTTTGTTTATAGAAAATTTATGAAATTTTCTCTTTTATTATAGAAAATATTTTCTTTTTTATAGAAATTTTTCGGAAGCTTTTTTTTGGGTTTCTTATAGAAATTTTTCAAAATTTTCTCTTTTTATAAAAAATTCTCATAATGTTCTCTTTAATTATAGAAAAGATTCGAAAATATCTCTTTTATTATAATTTTTTTTTTTGAAAATTTACTTTTTTAATCGAAAATACTCAAAATGTTCTCTTTTTTAAAGAAATATTTTCAAAATGTTTTTTTTATAGAAAATTTTTCAACTTTTTTCTTTTTTTTAGAAATTTTCATTTTAAGAAAATTTTTTAAAATTTTCTCTTTTTTATAGAAAATTTTCGAATTATTCAGTTTTTATTATAAAAAATTTTCAAAATATTCGATATTTATTACAAAAAATTTTGAAATTTTCTTCATTTCAAAGGAAAATATTCAAAATGTTAACTTTTTAAAATGTTCTTTTTTTTAAAGAAAATTTTCCTCTTTTTTTAAATAATTTTTTTTCGAAACTTTTTTATAGACATTTTCAAAATTTTCTCTTTCTCTCTCTCTTTCAAATTTTTTATAGAAAATTTTCAAAATACTTTTTTTTTATTATAAAAATTCTTTAAATTTTCTTCTTTTTTGTTTTTTTTTTTTTTTTTGAAAATTTCTAATTTTTTATATAAAATATTCAAAATAAAAAAATCGAAATGTTCTCTTCTTTATAAAAATTTTCCCGAATGTTCTCTTTTCTATAGAAAATGTTTCGAAATATTCTCTCTTTACATAAAGTTTTCGAAATTTTTCTCTTTTTTTGTAGAAAAATGTATTTTTTTATAAAAAATTTTTCGAAATGTTCTCTTTTTTATAGAAAGTTTTTGAAATTTTTCTTTTTATTGAAAATTTTTTTAAAATTGTATCTTTTTTATACAAAATTATAATTTTTAAAGAAAATTTCGATATTTTCTCTATTTTTTTAATCTTTTTTATAGAAAATTTTCGAGATTTTTATCTCTTTTTTAAAAGAAAATGTTTGAACAGTTCTGTTTTTTTAAAGAAAATTTTCAAAATTTTCTTTTTTTATATAGAAAATGTTTAAAATTTCTCTAGTTTTTCATCAAATTGATGCTAAAAATCGTTTTATGTTTGTAATGGCTTCCCCTTGACTTTCTATACTTGACGGAAAAAGGGCCCCCTTACGAAATTTAACATGATTTTTTGAGAAAAACCGAACAACATATTCTAATACTTCATGAACTAGTTTAGTTTGTATTATTATATATTTTAGTTAAATATAAATTGTTTTACTTTCATTTGAAAAAGGAGGGTGTGTTTTTGGTGGAGCGGGGGGTGTTGCAGAGGTTGCTGTTACCGAGCACATCTTTTATGACATGTTGTGTTTTAAAACGTTAGTTTTGGTTGTACTGGTTTTTAGGATGTTTTGTCGCCACAATTTATTTATTTTATTTTTGTTGTTATCCTTTTTGTCACGAAAAGCATGAATATTTTCGTTGTTTCATTTTAGCTTTACTTTTCTTCTTTTGATAGTTTGTTGTCATGTAGAACATGTCGAAAAGTTGCAACCATATGTTGCAGGCGTGTCTTGCCTACATAGAGACTAATGATGAGAATAAATGGGGGATGAATACAAATGTATATAACGTATATATGTTGCATTTAAAAATAGCTGTTAGAAATGCATTCATATTGCAAGTCTTAATTGGAATTTATTAAAACGAGTTTGTGATGACAGCTTGACAAGAGCTACAATGAAAACTAGAATTTTAAAGATTTGAAAAGTTAAAGATTTAAAAAAAAAATAGTGTAGAAGAAAAAACTAACAGATTTTTATTGATCTCAGTAAAAGTAAAGCAAAGTACTTACTAAAGTACAACACTTATCACTACTTCAAAAGTACCAATTGGAGAATTTTTTACCTTCTATAGAAGTGATGTTTTATGACTTCCAAAGAAGCTACAATTATTCTATATTTTCTATCTAATATCTATTACCTTTATTAATGTTAATATTATTCAAGTCAAATTAGTTTTATTCTATAATAAAACATTTTCACTATCGAATAACTTTTTAAAAAAGAGCATACAAATTACTTCTTAAGAATGACTTTAGAAGTAGTGAATTTGGTATCAATGACAAGCCTTTGTTAAAATCATAACTTCTTCAAGTCTTTTTCAGTATTTCCATGATGTAAATTCTTCTTCTTTTTCGCTTCTTTGGAAGTTCTTTTTTTGCTGGGATGTTAGTGGCAAAAACGGTTATGTAGAGATTTTAGATTTTATTATTTTAGAGCAAAATATTTAATTCTTATTATTGTGGTTTTTGTTTTTGAGCAGAAACATCTTAGCTTCTAAAAAAAACGAAGTACTTCTAAAAGAATAACATTTATCACCTATTCAAAATTAGCACTAAGTGAAGTTTTTTTACTTTCTAAGTAAGTGCTGTTTATTGATGTCCAAAGAAGCAAAAAAGAATCTATAATACTTTTATATCACTTCTTAATAACTTCCAAAACAAAAACATAAGAATTACTTCCTGAGAATGATTTTAGAAGTAGTGAAGTAGTGAATTTTAAATTAAATTAAAAGGACGTCGTTTCTAATGACAAGCCTGTGTTAAAATCATAACTTCTTCAAGTCTTTTTCCGTATTTACATGGACTGCTTCTTTTTCACTTCTTTGGAAGTTCTTTTTTTTCTAGGATACTAAAAACTTAATGCTTTTAAGGCGGCTTTCATTAGCCCAAAATAAACAATATCTTAAAGTAATAAAATTTCTGTTTATATTGAGTTTGAAAATATTTAAACAAAAATCCTTATTTAATCCTTTTTATGTTAAACCAAAAAAAAACTTGTCTACAAAAGATAATGAAATTTGCAACTAAGTAAACCAAACATTTTCAAAATACCTTTCCTTTTAGTATCCATAGGCTTTTAAATAAATTAACTATGGAAACTAAAAATAAAATAAAATATCCTTTTTACATGTTGTTTATCTATAACCAAAAAACCCAAAAGGCTTAAGTTTACAAATCCTTTTAACACTTCACTATGTAAATAAACCAATATATAAGAAAATTTCACTAAAATCTTAAAAAAACATATAAAAAATTTATTTATATTTGCTGGAAACAAAAATCAAGAAAAAATATAATGATGAAAGACACAAAAAAGGTAAAATAAAAATAAAACAACAAAATTCTTTAAGCCACATACTGCAGTTATAAATAAATAAATAATCAACGGATATAAAAATAGATAAAAATCTATTGAATGGCGGAAAGTTAAACACCAGACGTCACATGTTTAAATATATCCGTTTTTTGTTTTTGTTTTAATTTTTTTCAGTATTTTTCTTTAATTTACAACATGTTTATTCTTAGTCTCTGCTAGACAATTTTAGTTATTTTTAATTTTGTGGAAGTAGAAGAAAACAACAAACAGAAGACGAAGGAAAAATCGAATAAATAAACATTGACTTTTAGAGTTCAGAAAACTCATTAATAATCTACACCACTACTAGTAGTAGTAAAAGTAGAGAAATTTGTTTAAAATATATTTAAAACATAATTTATCTGTTTTTTGTTTTTTTTTTTTTACAAAAAATTACATATTTTAAATGTGTTTAAAGAAAAAAGAAAAAGAAGAGAAAAACAAATACTTCATATTGAAATAATTGTCGAATTCACAATCGGTGTTGTAAGATTGTATCGTAGTATGTTATAGAGTATTACTATAGATTTGTTTTTATTAAAAAAAAACATTATTTAAACAATTTTTATAACATACGACGTTACAACGATACTACATCGATTGTGAATTGGACAAATGTGTATTTCTTGAAATATAAAAAAAGAAAATTTAAAAAAGATCAAAATTACATAAAAATCGGAAATTTTTCTATTGGAAACGAAAAATTTCGAAAATTTTCTATAGGAGTTCTATAAGAATTTTGAAAAATTCTTTATTAAAAATCAAGAAATTTTAAAGAAAATTTCTTAAAAATACGAAAAACTGCCTTTAAAGTTCGGAAGATATTTGACGGTATGAAGAAAATAGAAAAACTTAAGAAGAACTTGTTGATTTGTTCCACCATATGTTTCTTTTGTCCTTTTTGTATTAAATTAACAAAATCTTAAGTATTCAATTGAAAAAAATGTAAATATGTATTTCATTGTTTAAAAATTTTCTTTAAAAATCTCCAATTTCAATTTGTTTTGTATTTTAAAACAAAAATAGATCAGTTTTTTTTTTGAAAAAATCATTGACAGTTGCATCTGCTAGCAAACATCTTGAGAGGAGAAAAGCAAAACACCCTTAAGAAAAAAGAAATTTTAATAGTTAAAGTAAAATAAAAATAGTTTTATGACAAAATTCCAATAATAAATCAAAATTACTTCCTATTTAAAAGTGAAACTAAACGGAATATACTAAAACAAAGATGTTTAAATAAGAAGAGATTTTGTTGTTTTCTTAAATTTGTTTAGCTGGTAACATTTGTTGTTGGTTCTCAAAAAAAAAGAACAGAAAATAATTTCACTTTTAATAAACCAGAAAATATCAAATTTCCTTTACAATTTTAAAACAACGTCAACTAAATATATATCTATGTATATAAATAACCCAGCAAAAATAAAACGAAGAAGTACTTCCAAAAGAATAACATTTATCAGCACTTCAAATGTAGAACTAAATGAATTTTTTACCTTCTGTGGAAGTGATGTTTATAAACTTCCAAAGAAGTGAAAAGAATGCGTCTAATTTATTTATGTTAATATTATTTTAGTCAAATTATTTGTATTCTATAATACTCCAATTTAGCTTCCTAATGACTTCCAAAAAAATAACATAAAAATAACTTCCTGAGAATGACTTTAGATGTAGTGAAATTAGAATTAAAATAAAAACATGATATCTCTCCTACAGTGTTAAAATCATAACTTCTTCAGGTCTTTTTCAATACTTCCAAAGTTTAATTTCTACTTCTTTTTCGCTTCGAAAAAGAAAATCTAAGAACATTTTTTGGATATTTTCTCCAAAAAAATACACTTTCGAATATTTTTTTAAAAAAAGAAAATTTTTTTCAAAAAATTTTTTCAAGCACTTTTCGTGTGGTTTTTCGAAAATAAAAGAAATTTTCGAAAAAATTGTATAATTCATGAAAGGTTTTTCGAATATTTTCTCTAAAATAAAAGAAATTTTCAAAAATTTTCTTAAAATAAGAGAAATTTTCTATAAAAACTTTTTTAAAGTAAATTTTCGAACATTTTCTATAAAAAAAAATTAAAAATTTTTTAAATCTAACGCTTTTTTCAAGCACTTTTCATATATTTTTTTTAAAATAAAAGAAATTTTCGAAAATTTTTTTTAATCCATGTACGTTTTTCGAATATTTTCTCTAAAATAATAGAAATTTTCGAAAATTTTCTTAAAATAAGAGAAATTTTCTATAAAAATTAAACTTTTTAAAAGTAAATTTTCGAACATTTTCTATAAAAAAAATTTAAACATTTTTTAAATCTAACACAATTTTTTAAGCACTTTTCGTATATTTTTTACGAAAATAAAAGAAATTTTTGAAAAATTTTTTAATCCATGAATGTTTTTCGAATATTTTCTGTAAAATAAAAGAAATTTTCGAAAATTTTCTTAAAATTGGAGAAATTTTCTATAAAAATTAAACTTTTTTAAAGTAAATTTTCGAACATTTTCTATAAAAAAAAATTTCAAAATTTCCACTTTTTGCAAGCACTTTTTGTATATTTTTTCGAAAATAAAAGAAATTTTCGAAAAAAAATTTTATAATCCATTAATGTTTTTCGAATATTTTCTTTAAAATAAAAGAAATTTTTGAAAATTTTCTTAAAATAAGAGAAATTTTCTATAAAAATTAAACTTTTTCAAAGTTTTCCAATATAAAAAAATAAGAATTTTCGAACATTTTCTAAAAAAAAAATTAAATTTAACACAATATTTTTCAAGCACTTTTCGTATATTTTTTGAAAATAAAAGAAATTTTCGTAAAAATTTTATAATCCATGAATGTTTTTCGAATATTTTCTTTAAAATAAAGAAATTTTTGAAAATTTTCTTAAAATAAGAGTAAATTTTCGAACACTTTTCGTAAATTTTTTTGATAAATAAAAGAAATTTTCGAAAAAATTTTATATTCCAGGAACATTTTTCGAACATTTTCTTTAAATAAAAGATATTTTCGAAAATTTTCTTAAAATAAAAAAAACAGTAGAAAATTTCCAACATTTTCTTTGAAATAAGAGATTTTTCGAACATTTTCTGAAAAAACACAAATTTTCGAAATCTAAGAACATTTTTCCTTGGACTAATTTCTACTTCTTTTTCGCTTCTTTGGAAGTTCTTTTTTTTTTTTGCTGGGATGTATTTTAGTTGACAAAAACGACGTCTGTTACTTTTTAGTTTGTCTCTAGAATACAAATTTACAAATTTCTCCCCATGAAGTTGAAAAAGGAAAAATGCAAAACTGTAACAGCTGTTAGATATTGATATTCTAACAGAAAAGAACTTAAAAAAATTATTGAAAAAATGTATTTAATGAATTTTTTTCAAGTTAAAAAAAATTGTGATTGTATATATTTTTGTCTCTAAACAAAAGTCAAAGACCCTAAAATATTATAGGAACAATATATTATTATACATGTGGTTGTTTTATATCTATTATTTATTACATATATATGTTTTTTTAAGATTAAAACTAAGAAAGTTTCAAATCGGTATTCATTTCAAAACCACAATTACATTATATTTCAAAGAAACCTATAAAGAGGCGGCCTGACTGGCAAGCAAGCAGGCAGCAGTAGTCAGTCAATATCGTAATATTGTCTTCCTTAAGTATCAATTTAATTTGTTATATACATACATATGTATATTGTATAATTCATCAACATAAATACATAACTTGATTTATATTTTGCAAATATAAATTTTCACATTATCATCAATATTACAAAATTGTAACTTCGAAAAAAAGAGAAAAATATATATATTTCGATCTCAAATGAACCCAATAGTTGGAGTTGGAGGAGTATACGGGTAAAATGTAATTCAACGCATGACTTAATATTTAACAATTTATTTTGTTTTAAGTTAAAAACAAAAAAAAAAACTCATAATAATATTTCTTTTTATTATGTTTTAAATGCCGCCAACCCAACATGCCATTAAATGTAACAAGCAGCTCAACAGCGCAGCTCAACGACACAGCACAGCATTTTCTACTGCTGTGCTGTGTTTAAAACAATAAAATCTAAAAAAACAGTTTGGTTATGAATCAGTGAATGAACCTGAAATATGAGTTTTTAGTTTTAAATGTTTTTTTTATATTTTTTTTTTGTAAGTTTATGTTGCTGCAACAATTCATTGACCAAACATTTCGTTTTCTTTTTTTCTTCACCTGTTTCTTGCTCGCCTTGTTAAGCGGCCATAAAGTTTTTGTTAGCCAATTTTTTTTTCTGTTTAACTAAATTATTCTAAAATTCTAAGAGAAAAAAATCATATTAACCCCTTAAATGCCAACAAAACAAAAAATAATTTTTCGAAAAATTTCTATAAAAAAAATCAAATAAATTTCAAAACTTTTTCTTTAAAATAAGAGAAATTTTGGAATATTTTCCCGAAAAAAAGAGAATTTTGCGAACATTTCTTATAAAAATAAAAAAATTTCGATTATTATTTATAACATTAAAAAATGTGTCGAAAATTTTCTCTAAAATAAAAAACATTTTCGAAATAAGAGAAATTTTCGAACATTTTCTTTAAAAAAACTTTAAATGTTTAAAATCTTACATTTTTTCAAATAATTTAGTAAAAATTCGAAATTTTTTAATATTTGTCATAAAAATTTTTATTAAAAGAAAAAAATTTCGAAAGTAGTAAACAATATTTCAAAAAATTTCTACAAAAAATAGAAAGTTTTCGAAAATTTTTTATAAAAAAAATTCAAAATTTTGTTTAAATCTAAGAACATTTTTTGGATGTTTTCTCTAAAAAAAGGCATTTCTTTAAGAAAATACATTTTCAAACATTTTCTTTAAAATAAAAAAACATTTTTCGAAAATTTTCTCTAAATTAAGAAAATTTTTCGAACATTTCTTTTAATAAAAAGAAAATTTTATTTTTTTATTATTTTTAACCTTAGAACAATTTTTCGAAAATTTTCTTTAAAATAAAAAAATTTTCGAAATAAAAGAAATTTTTGAACATTTTCTATAAAAAAAATATTTTTTTGAAATCTAACATTTTTCAAACACTTTTCTTATATTTTTTCTAAAATAAAAGAATTTTTCAAACATTTTTATAAAAAAAAATTTTATAATCCATGAACGTTTTTCGAAGATTTTCTCTAAAATAAAAGAAATTTTCGAACATTTGCTTAAAATAAGAGAAAATAAATTTTTGGAACATTTTTAATAAAAAACATAAATTTTCTATAATTTTTTTATAAAAAAACATATTTTTTTCGAAAATTTTATAGAAAAAAGAGAAATTTAAAAAAATAATTATATTTAAAAGCGAAATTTTTGAAAAAAATATTAAAATCCGAATTTTTTGAAAATTTTCTATTGAAAATGAAAATTTTTGAAAAAAATGATTAAAAACATAAGTTTTTATTGAACCCAAATTAAATTCCAAAATTTTTTGAACATTTTCTGTTGAAATTCAAAATTTATTTAAACATTTTCTATTGAAATCTAAAATATTTGAATACTTCTAAAAAAATTTTTATTAAAAATTAAATTTTTTAAATTCTTATAAAATAGCAAAATTTTTCAAAAAATGTATTGAAATCCGAAATTTTTGAAAATTTCTTAAAAAAAATTTTTATTAAAATTTTTGCAAAATTTCCATTGAAAACTAAAATTTTCGAAAATGTTTTATTAATAACATACGTTTTCAATTGAAACCAAAATTTTTTAAATATTTTCTATTGAAATTCGATTTTTTACGAAATTTTTTTATTAAATAGCAACATTTTACAAAAAATTCTTTTAAAATCTTAAATTTTCGAAAAATGTTTCTAAAATCCGAAATTGAATGAAAATCTCCTATTGATAATCGAAATGTTTGAAATTTTTTTTATTGAATCAAAAAATATATAAGAAAACATGGAAAAATCTGTTCATAATTTTTATTCTTAAATAATGTTGATTCAATGGGCCCATGTCACTTTTATTGCGTCCTTGCCATTGTTAATGGGCCCGTGAATTTTGTTTAGGTTTCGAGAAACTTTTTAAAAGATTTTCAAAACTTTTTTTAACATAACGAACTTAGAAATGTCTGTTTCTGAATTTATTTTATATATTTTTCATAAATTTAACTTTAATTTAAAATTTTATTTATATTTTTTATTGTTAGTTTACATTTTTTCTGTCAAAATAACCAGAGATGACACAATATCGATAAGTTTTTGGCAACTAAACAAAGTTGCCGTTCATAATATTAAGTTTTATGTCACTTGTGTTGACTTCTGGCAACACAACTAAAATTTCGCTAATGTCCATAATCGATGCATTAAATTTTCAAAAATCTTATGTGGTTAAAAATGGGTTAATATTTCAGTCCATTTAAATTAAAGTTTGCATTTTTTTTAGTTTATGCTCCAAACTATATTATGCAGCTGCTTGATTACTTTGTGTTTTTGTGTTCTTTGTCTCTCTCTCTCTCTCTCTTTGCGAGTTTTTGCAGTTTATGAAATGTCAATTGTTTTTGGCAAAGTAATAAATTTTAAGCCAAACCGGTTCAAATAAGAAAAATCGTTTAAATAGAATTTCAGTTTATCACACTAAAAACTTCAAAAAAATATTAAAATTATAACGCAGAGTATTTCCAATTCGTTTTAAATTAAAAAAAAATATAAAAAATTATCTGATTTATCATTTATATTACAAGTAGACCTTGTACTTAAAAAGAAAATATAAAAATAGTTCATAAAAATGTATTTCAATGTCATTGAAATAATGTGAAACTTTTTAGAAACAGAGAGTAAAATAACACCTGTTTTTGTTTATTACTTAAAAAAAACTCTATAAAAAAGTGTTTATGTTTGCTAATATATTATAATAAAAAAGTTAAATTGACAACACTTTTGTTATAACAATAAATTTTCAAATTATTTTAATAAGATTTTTGTTGTTATTATTGCTTTATTTGTTGCTATTTAATTTCTATTATAAGTTAATTAATTAACTAAATTGTAATTATCATTTACGATCTCATTTGTAAACAACTTGTTGTTGCTGTGATTATTTTAACAATTTTATTATACCCTTCACCTTCGTGAGAAGGATATATATAAGTTTGTCATTCCGTTTGTAATTTCTATAATATATTTTTCCGACCCTATAAAGTATATATATTCTGGATTCTTATAGATACCGGAGTCGATTAAGCAATGTCCGTCTGTCTGTCTGTTGAAATCAGTTTTTAGAGGTCCCCAGATATCGGCGAGATCCGAATCTTCAATAATTCAGTTAGACATGCTTTCGAGAAGATCGCTATTTAAAATCAGCAAAATCGTTCTATAAATAACGGAGATATGAGCAAAAATCCGAGACAACCTCTGAAAATTTCATCAAAAAAGCCACATTTTTTGCATGCTTTGTTAAAAAAGCAACAACAACAGTGTTGATAAAGATGTACATGTGCGTGTGGAGATGTATTTGGTTTTATTCAGCTGTGTATTTTTTTTTGTATGTTTGCATGCTGTTCTATTCTCACGAAGATAAGTGGGTATAACAAGAACAAGGAGATAAAGCAGTAATATGTTGGTAATACATCTCATATTTGTTTGAGGGTGGTAATACAGTTTGACGGTGGTATTACAGTACAACGGTTAATATTTCTTTCTGCTACAGTTTATATTTGTTTGTGTGTTTGTTATGTGTGACATGTGTGCAGAGATACAAAATAAATAAAAACTGTTTTTTAAAACATACTTGGTGAAGGGTATATAAGATTCGGCACAGCCGAATATATAAATATTACTTGTTCTAAATTAAAATTGTTACAAATCTGTTGGTATTTACTGCAAATTATCTTTTCATAATTGGCATTAGTTTTTGTTAGAAAAAAACAAAAACTATTTAAACATTAATTATGTGTTTTGCTTATATTTAAGTTGTAAATTATATAAATTTTTTAAATATAATATTTACATGTAGTAATTAACGGTTAAAATTTTCAAAACATGTTTTTAGTTTTTTAATTAAGTTCAGTTAAATGCTTCAATTATTTTGTTGTTTCAAAATAACTATTATTTGAAAGGTATGTTAAATTTATCTCACAATATGTTCCACTTTAGGAATCTTTTTTATGACGCTATGGCCTAAAGAAAAAACTGAAAAAAACTAGTATAAGATTAAAGTTCAATAATTAAACTTTAAAATTTCTTGTTGAAGTTCGAGGTACCAAAAACTTAAAATTTTGTTTTAATGAAGTGTATTTACGATTCGTTGGATCTAGCTTCCACATTCTTTATTGTATTTGTGTTCATTTGATGTTACTTTATTGTTTTAATTTCTCTAGTTGATTCAGGTGGGAGTAAATGAAAATTGTTTGCACTTGTTGTATTTTTCTTTGAAAACAGCGGTAAATTAAATTTTATTTTTTGTTTTTAAATTGAAAAATTAATTGTTAACAAAAGAAAAAGCTGAGTCAATAAGTGGATACAAAGCAAAGCTATTACCAAAGATATTAATGTACATTTTAATTGATTTTAGGGGTTTTCAGTCAAAGAATTCTGGGGACAAATGCTGCTTTTCTATAAAACTGAAATACAAAGAAATGTTGGAGCATAAATAGAACTTTCTTTAACATGCCATCTATCTATCTATCTATCTATCTATCTATCTATCTATCTATCTATCTATCTATCTATCTATCTACCTACCTAACTATCTACCTATCTATCTACCTACCTATCTATCTATCTATCTATCTATCTATCTATCTATCTATATATCTACCTACCTACCTACCTACCTACCTACCTACCTACCTATCTATCTATCTATCTATCTATCTATCTATCTATCTATCTATCTATCTATCTATCTATCTATCTATCTATCTATCTATCTATCTATCTATCTATATATCTATATATCTATCTATCTATCTATCTATCTATCTATCTATCTATCTATCTATCTATCTATATATCTACCTATTCGTTCCATTTCACGGTTGTCAAGTAAATTTTTGTCTCTATTTTAAAATTATTTAACATTTTTTGCTCAAAAGTTATTAAATTAAGTTTTACATGTTTCTTACTTTAGTAAATTACCTAAGAATTTTGTTTTATATTCTTTTAATTCCCCTAATTAAAACTTTAAATTTAACGATTTCCTTGAATCTAAAACACAAACCATAACCTTTTTATACAATTTCAAACTTCTTCCCTTAAGTATCCAACATTTTCTGTGGTTTTGTTTCAACCATATAAAACATATTTGAAATGATTACAAAATTAGTCATAAAAAACTAAAGTATATAGTTCATGTTTGTTTATATTAGATCGTAAAATAAATGATTAAAAAAAGTACTTTAATATAAAAATAGACTCAAGTACTTTTATTTTTTTTTTTTTTTTGTTTTTAGTTCAAAAACAAGTTATTTTTATAACAAACACGTCGGCATGGTTTTTCGAACAACTCTAAAGGGTTTACTATTAAACAAAAATTGCGCAATTTTAGTTCAGATAGGCATAAGAATTTATCGGTAAACTTGTTTCAATTTATAATGATTGAGGTTAGTTGATAAGTTAATTAAATTTTAATGGTTTAAGACTTAGTAATATTGAATTGTTATCAAATGATAATAACTTAACTTTCAATTTCTAAGTGTATAAATAATATTTGTACTAAAATTAACTTAAAGTTGTCATAGGTTTTTGAAATGATACAAGAATTTTGAAAAAAAAACTGACAATTTATAAGTATATGTCATTTATAAGTACTAATTAACTTTTTAAACTACTAACCCAGTTTATATACCCTAGTAAACAGTCTAGTTAATAGTTCTGTTTGTGACTTTAGTACATTTTTAAAGCTTTAATCTAATTAATTTTACTTATAAAATCACCTCTAAAAGAAATTAATTACAATAAATAATAAACTTTTACAACAAAAACATTTGCAACAAAACATTAATAATTAATTTTCCTTTCTTTTTTTCTCTAATATTATAATTAAATTTATAAAAATTCTATCAAACATTAAAAAAACTTTCTTGCAAATGACACATTCATTCTTCATTCACTCACTCACTCACTCACTCACTCACTCACTCACTCACACATTCATTCATTAATTGAGATGAACACAAACAAAGTAAATGATACTGATGAGAAAAAATTACAAAAAAGATTTTCTCCCTAGACATGTTGTTATGACATAATATCAATTTACACCTAAAAGAAAGAAAGGAAAGGAATAATAAAAACAAAGTGTAAACAAACAAAAAAAAAAAAAAAACAACAAATGCTATCTGACATATCAAATGTTAAAACAAATGACTACTGATTTTGTTGTAAGCTTTTTTATAATTATAACATTCTGATTCTCACGTCTACCAGCATAAAGGGGTTAAGGTAACTTCTTTAGCATTATTAGTTATTAGCAAAAAGCCCTAAGTCTAATTTAAATAAATTAAAGATTTAAAAAGAAAATGTTAAATTTCAATTTTAAACTTACAAATAATTTTCAAACTAAATATTAAAATTTTATTTAAAAATAACATTTTTAACTAAATTACTTTTCTTAACCGATATCTTAAGTATTACATGTCTTTCTTATATATTTTTGTTTATTATTTACAAGTTTGTATGTCTAGTTTTTTATAGAATACATATGTTTGTATTTATCTATGTATATTTATGTAAATACACATGTCTGCTAGATGTCTTTCTCAAAATGAACGTGATTAGACAAGAGTAAACCTACCAATTTGTTCACCCTTTTTGTTTACATTTGTTGTTGTTGGAATTATATCTTATCATTAAAATGAAAAGTTGTAAGAATTTCATAATTTGTTTATTTAACATTACATCTAACTAGTGTTTAATCATTGTTTTTAAGTATGTAACAAAAATATTCACTCATAGAACAATGTTGGTAATTGACAGTAAGTGATGAAAGTAAAACTACGAATTATGTTATATGTAATAGAATATAGATAGATAGATAGATAGATAGATAGATAGATAGATAGATAGATAGATAGATAGATAGATGGTTAGATAGATAGATAGATAGATAGATAGATA
The DNA here is from genome assembly GCF_022045245.1 of Lucilia cuprina. Classification (NCBI taxonomy): domain Eukaryota; kingdom Metazoa; phylum Arthropoda; class Insecta; order Diptera; family Calliphoridae; genus Lucilia; species Lucilia cuprina. The sequence continues at coordinate 47,713,638 of NC_060953.1, read as the reverse complement.
GATAGATAGATAGATAGATAGATAGATAGATAGATAGATAGATAGATATATAGATAGATAGATAGATAGATAGATAGATAGATAGATGCTTTCCTAAAAAATGGTTAGCTTTTTCTGAGTGTAAAATTCTCTATTCACTTCAACTCAACTATAATGCAGAACATACAATAAATAAATAAAAATTCTAACTTAACTAAACATACCCATGCAAAGAGCTAAAGCCAACTTTACCCTAGACTCTAGAACACTTTTAATTTCTATACAACAAAAATCTTGTTATGAATGCGAAGGAAAAAAGTAAAATAAAACAACTTAACTGAAAGTGATATGAGCAGAGCTAGTTATTACATATTATTCTTTATTATTATTATTATTAATATTCTATTTATTGCAATAAAAAGTTGGCCTTTAACTTTATAGTTGGTTTATAGCAGGTTTTGCTCTCTATAGAATCAACATAGAAATTGTTTTTGTAGTTTTAGTGCAGATTGATTTAAGTTTGAAAAAAAAACAACAAACAATGTTTGCATAAAAATTCAACCAACCCATACACTTGATTTCTTGTTGTTGTTGTTTTTGCCAGCCAGCCAGTTATCGTGTGTGTTAATGGGTGGTGGTGGTGTAGTGAGTTGTGGTACTTTGGTTATCGACATTTTTCAAATTCTATAACAATCAGTTAATATTTATCATTGCCTTGGTTGACACCTGTTAAGAAATTCTGTTTTTTTTTTCAATAAAGATTTGTTTAAAAAGGTTTTATTAAAACATTAATATTTTTTAATAATTGTCAGCAAAACAAGATTTATGGACAAGTTTTTTTTTGCACTTTAAGAGTTTCCAAATTAAAATAATGTGAACAAGTGTTAAAAATCGTTAGATTTTAAAGAAAAAAACGAAAATAATGAAAAAAATCATTATACCCAGTTTAATTGATACTTATGGTTTAATAAAATTTTGGGATTTTGATTGTGGTGGTCCTAGTCAAAATACATCACAATGTTATACCAAAAGAAAAATAACTGTACCCTCACCTATAAAGAAAATGGTAAAGACAACAATTTTTTTAAATTACATATTAGGAAATACATATATATTTTTGTAGGAATTTCATAAACTTTAGCAAATATTTTATTGATTTTAAATAATTAATAAAAAAGTCTTATATTTGCGATAAGATTAAGAAATTCCTCTTTTTTTGTTTATCATTTTAATTAAATACGTGTTGATAATAAATTATGTGTAACATATCAATGAATAGTTTTCATTATATGTATGAAATATTTCACAAATATAACAGCCTAATAGTAGACTTTATGTAAAACAAATATAGTATTTAAGTAATATTAGAAAAACAACAACAAAATGTTTACACCAAATCATTCTTTTAAAAAGTGACAAACATTTTGTTTTTTTTTATACCCTACACCACTATAGTGGGGAGGGTATTATACGTTTGTGCTGATGTTTGTAACATACAAAAATATTGGTCCAATACCCACCTTAAAGTATACCGATCGATTCAGAATCATTTTTTGAATCTATTAAGACATGTCCGTCCGTCTGTCCGCCTGGCTGGCTGTCCATGTAAACCTTGTGCGCAAGGTACAGACCGCAATTTTCAAGATAATTTGATGAAATTTGGACCAAGCATGTTTTTTGGCACAGGGACGAAGCCTATTGAAAATGGTTGAAATCGGTCCATTATTTCACCTAGCCCCCATACAACCGTACCTCCCGATTTGAACTTTTTATGCCATAATTACGTCAAATATTTTATTATATCTCTAAAAATTGGCACAAATAAGTTTTATATAAGTATAAATGACACTGCAGATTTTCGTAAGGACCGGCCCTTATTTGACACTAGTCCCCATACAAACCCCCCTTCAAAAAATGTCTTAAACGTCTAAAATTGACTTGTAACCATTTGTATCGCAATGAAACTCAACAAAATTAACTGTTATTTAAAAATATATCCTTTTCCCAAATTTACCGAGGATCGGCCCATATTTGTTCTATATAAAGACTCATTTAGAAATTTTTTATTAATATTTGCTTTAATATTTTGGAATTATGGTAATATTCAACTTAAAAGATTCTTTATAAAAAATAAAAATTTTTAAAATATACTCATGGTGTAGGGTATTATATGGTCGGCCATGCCCGACTATACTTTCCTACTTGTTTTTCTAAAAAATTCGATTAAAAAACTTGAAAATAGTCAACAAAAATATAAATGATTGACTGTCACACAGAACTAATCCATCAATTGCATGACTTTTTCATATTTTTTGTAAAAATTTGCTTTGTTCAGCAAAAGAAAACAAATTGAAATCACTTGATAGTTATTAAATCCCCATGAAAATGCAATTATAAAAATAGAATAGAAAAACAAGACAAGGCAAGAAATATAAAACAAAAACCCGCAAATCTTAATAACTAAGAAAAATATCAATTTAACTTTTATTTATAACAATTATTTCAACATTTTCTCTCTTTTCTTTACAGTCTCATCAAATTCGTGCAGTTTCAAGTCCATCCCTAACCTCTGATATAACAACCCCAGAAGCAGCATCAGCATCAGCAGGAACAGCCAACAATAATATCCCCGAACACCAAAGAGTACCATCTAGTAATTCATCATATACCACAACTAGTCATGAGGATTGCCAAACCACTAACCAACATAATACTGCCGCCACTAACTCTATTGCCTCCACCACCTCTTCCAACTCCACTTCTGCCAGTTCAACACAAAATGTTGGAGTTTTACAGAAATTCAAACGTACATTAACCAATTTCAACAAACATCAACCGTCAGTCAATGCCACAAATCAAACACCAGCAACAACATCAGTTCCAAGCACCTCAACAACAACAACAGCAGCAGCAGGAGTTTCAGACTCTTCTGCCTTTCTAATGGCCGGCGATACAGAAATGCAAACGGATGTTACAGATGGCTGTAGCAATACGGCTGTTAGTAATAAATATAGATTTGGCCCCTTAGTATGGCGTACATCAAAGGAACGACGTAAAACAAAATATAATCGTCGTGACAAATGTAACAGTGGTGATTCGGGCATACAAATTGAATTAGAGAATGATGAACAATTTGCTCGAGTTTTGGCGGCAGGTGGCAGTAGTGGTGGCATACATGTTGCCAATCTTAATGGCAGTTTGTTTAACAGACAACAAGAAGGAATGGTAAGTTTTGGAGGATTTTAAGTTTAATAATTGAAATGTAGAAAGAAACAAATTTCTAAAGTTTTTTAGGTTGTAGAAGTTTAAGATCAATTTTTAATTCTAGTTCAGTTCTAGTTCAGTTCTAGTTCAGTTCTAGTTCAGTTCTAGTTCAGTTCTAGTTCAGTTCTAGTTCTAGTTCAGTTCTAGTTCAGTTCTAGTTCAAATCTAGTTCAGTTCTGCTTCAGTTCTAGATTAGTTCTAATTTAGTTCTAGTTCAGTTTTAGTTCAGTTCTAGTTCAGTTCTAGTTCAGTTCTAGTTCAGTTCTAGTTCAGTTCTAGTTCAGTTCTAGTTCAGTTCTAGTTCAGTTCTAGTTCAGTTCTAGTTCAAATCTAGTTCAGTTCTGCTTCAGTTCTAGATTAGTTCTAATTTAGTTCTAGTTCAGTTTTAGTTCAGTTCTAGTTCAGTTCTAGTTCAGTTCTAGTTCAGTTCTAGTTCAGTTCTAGTTCAGTTCTAGTTCAGTTCTAGTTCAGTTCTAGTTCAGTTCTAGTTCAGTTCTAGTTCAGTTCTAGTTCAGTTCTAGTTCAGTTCTAGTTCAGTTCTAGTTCAGTTCTAGTTCAGTTCTAGTTCAGCTCTAGTTCAGTTCTAGTTCAGTTCTAGTTCAGTTCTAGTTCAGTTCTAGTTCAGTTCTAGTTCAGTTCTAGTTCAGTTCTAGTTCAGTTCTAGTTCAGTTCTATTTCATCTAGTTCAGTTCTAGTTCAGTTTCAGTTCAGTTCTAGTTCAGTTTCAGTTCAGTTCCATTTTAGTTCTAGTTCAGTAAACTCTTCCAGTAAATTAAAAAGTGTTTAATTTTCAAAGGATTTTTTAATAAATATTAAAATTTAAACTAAAAAACCCTTTTTTCCCATTTTCCAGAGTTCCCTACGAGTACGTGCCGTACGACGCACCAATTCCGCCAAAGTAACATCAATAATAGATGAGAATACTTCTGCATCGACCACACATTCGAGTAAAGCTAACATACTAAAACGCATGGACATGCATAATGAGAGAGAAGCACCCGAATCGTTGCCCACACGTTCGATAAGTCAACCCAATGGTCTAGAGTCTTGTGGTATGACACGCAACGATTTAGACGATAGTGACAGTGATAGTGTAACATCACATGAAGAAGGTAAATAAATACATTAAAAAAAAGAATAGAAAAAATAATTAAAAAAACTGCAAACAACAGTTTACAATACATTAAACACCTTGCTATGTTTAAATAACTAAAAGGTTAAAGTTCATAGTAAAATACAATAAAAACAATATTATATTGATTTTAATACATTTTTTCTTTTATTTTGTTTTTTTCATTTCAGCCTCCAGTTATTATCCTATTTTTGCTGAAGTGTTATATAATTTTACTGCAGCAGGACCACAAGAGTTGGGCTTAGAAAAGGGTACATTAATTGAAATACTACGTAAAGAAATTGGCCCCTGGTGGTTTGGTCGCATTAAAAAAGAAGATGCTAGTTTAGTGGAGGAAATTTTAGATCCTGAATTGGGTTGGTTCCCCAAAGAGTTTGTACGTGTTATACATTCACCCGAAACTGATTTCTTCTATCTACAACACATGGCCGAACAGCAGCAGCAGCAACAACAACAGCAGCAGCAACAGAATACAGCAAACCAGCTAAGTCATGAATTTAATGAGACTAATTCGCAAAGCGGAAATCATACATTGAATACATCATCAAGTGCTCCTTGTGCACTTGACAATAGCAACAGCAGCATGGAAGATAATTGTAATACCACCGTAATTGATCAGCATAATGTCACAACCATTGTAATTGAATCATCATCATCACCACCCACATCTTTGACGACGACCTCGACACCTCATTTTGTTGGCCTATCAACTAATGCGGCTAATAATGATGCCGCAACAGCCAATACTACCATCACACAAGCCATCCTATCGACATCACAAAGTCTTAATGTCATTATGGATAGTGCCGATTTGTTGCGAAGAAGTGCTGTTAAAGAATTATTGGATACGGAAGTTAATTATGTGAAATTATTGTCGGCCATATGTGAGGGGTAAGTTGAAAAAGAATAATTTATAATTTTTCAAATATCTTATTATATTTTCTTTTTCGTTATTAGCTATTTACCTGCTATGAGCAAACGTATCGATATCTTTTCACCCAATAGTATACGTTTGATTTTCTCCAATATAACATCAATTTATAAGTTTCAACGTAAATTTTTAGAAGCCCTACGCAAGGGCATCGAACAGAATCAGGTGGCAAAAGTATTTTTGAAAATGGTAAGTTTGTTAATGTCAAGAAAATATTGATATTTATTTATAATGTATATTATATTTATATTCTTTACAGCATAAGGGATTCTTATGTTATTCAACTTATTGCAATTCATATCCCCGGGCCTTAATTGAATTGGCTTCATATGAGAGAGTTAAAGATGCTCGCACAATATTGGATAAGTAAGTTGAATTTGATTTCTTTTTTTGAATACTGTGCAAAGGAATAACTTCCAAACAACGGAAACAGAGTAAACAAAATGGAAATTCTGACAAAGTTTTTCAGAAGCTTTGGACGTTATTAAAAATTTTAAAATCCACACGCATATCTTAAACTTTATCTATAATTGTGTAGAAAATAGTTTTGTAATCACTTCATTAAAGAGTTGTAATACATTGCTCCCTGGGAACTTACTTACTTACTTACTTAGTTACTTACTTACTTACTTACTTACTTACTTACTTACTTACTTACTTACTTACATACTTACTTACTTACTTACTTACTTACTTACTTACTTACTTACTTACTTACTTACTTACTTACTTACTTACTTACTTACTTACTTACTTACTTACTTACTTACTTACTTACTTACTTACTTACTTACTTACTTACTTACTTACTTACTTACTTACTTACTTACTTACTTACTTACTTACTTACTTACTTACTTACTTACTTACTTACTTACTTACTTACTTACTTACTTACTTACTTACTTACTTACTTACTTACTTACTTACTTACTTACATACATACTTCTTACTTACTTACATACTTATTACTTACTTACATACATACTTACTTACTTAGTTACTTACTTACATACTTACTTACTTACTTACTTACTTACTTACATACTTACTTCCTTACTTACTTTACATACTTACTTATTCCCTTCCTTCCCTCTTCTCTCTTACAGTTGTCGAGAATTGGAAAATTTAGCTGAATTACCCCTATCCGCTCATTTGTTGGCACCAGTGCAACGCATTTGCCGCTATCCTTTGCACTTAGGAGAAATGATTAAAAGTTCGGCCAAGGGTGCAGAACCACCAGCATTTGCTCTCCATGAATATGAACAAATCGATGTTAGTCAGTTGGATATACCCGATACCACAGAGACCATTGATATGGCTCTAGAAGCCATGAAATCTGTTACCGAAGCTGTTAATGAAGGTAAACGTCATAGTGAAACAATAGCACGTCATCAGGCAAGCTTTCAAAACTTCAAAGGTCCTCCTCTACACCTACATAGTACACGTTTCTTTGTACAAATCGATGCCACGCGTCAGAAACAAAATCTTTGGAATAGTAGTTGTACTCTATTTCTCTTCGACAACCAATTGGTCTATTGTAAACGTGACATTATTAAGAGATCTAATTTTATCTATAAAGGACGCATATTTTTGGACAGATGCCGAGTGGTGAACGTAAGAGATGGTAAAATGTTTGGTCATACTATTAAAAACTCGCTGAGAATTTACTGTGAGGCAAGAGACAAATGGTTTGATTTTAGTTTTCGTTCGGCCAATCGTAAGCATAGATTTTTAAATACCCTAGCTTTGGAGCGACAATTCGGTGGGAAATCTTTGTATATATCGGAAATGACAGGATTTGAATATGCCTTCGAGGAAAGAGATTATTCGGATCAATCAGATTATGAGGGCGGTGATAGTGGTGAACAGAAATTAAAAGAATTTTTATATGAAACCAATTTAAATACCGGCAACAATACAAATACTTCAGGCGAATCATCTGTGCCGGAGTCACCAGCTAAATCTTTTAAATATAGTGATACTTTGCCGCATAAAAAAACACAAAGACTAGATACGGCGGCGGGTGCGGCGAATGAAAATCAAACAGGTTCTTTGGGACGCAGACGTTTAGGTAATTGGTTTAGAAAACCCAAAAGTACCGCCTCCACACCCAATCAATCACCTACACACAAAACTACACAATCGGCTCATTCTACAGGAGATTTACAATTAACCGGCACTGATCTTACCGAAACCTATACGGTATTAGAACATACCGAAAATGGTGGTGTTAGTTCGTAAATTTTTCTAGAAATTTAATTTGCTAAACAAAAAAACAATTATTAAGGAATCTCATTTTTATTATTAATAACAAAACGAAATTTTGTTTAAAAATTTTCCTTTTTCTCTTTTTAAAACACAATCTTTTCTCTCTCTTTTTATCTGTTTGTCTCTTAACTCTCTGTGTAAAAAATTTGTTTTATTTTTGTTTTAAATGTACAAATGTATTGGAAAGTCAATTATATAATTGTTGTTTAAAAAAAATTGTTAATTATTTTAAAATTTAAACGTAAAAATATATACGCTATAACACTTTATTATGTAAATTTTGTTTATTTTTATTAATTTAACTTTTTCAATTAATTGTACAGTTGTAAATTTCTTTTTTTTTTATACTTTTTTATATATTTTAAAATTAAATTTTATTTATTTGTTTTTAAGTTAACAAAACGAACAAACTGGAAGATTTGAAATTAAGTCATTAATATTTGCTATTAAGTTTTTAATTTTTTCTTTTTTATATTTAAGAAAAAAATATTAAAGTTTTTATTATTATTTTATAAAATTTCCTTAACATATTATTATTTAGTACATAAAAAACCAAATAATTATTAAAACAAAACAATTTAAAAAAAATGTTGAGAAAAAAATTAAATAAAAACAAAAACAAAATGTTAACATTCAAAAAAGCAATTTTTTTTTATAAAAAATTCAAATATAAAAATTATTATAAAACATTTAAAATAAAAAGTCATTTATAAAACCATTCAAACAAAAAAAATGACATTTTATTAAAAACATAAGTTTAAAACTAAAAATAATAAAAAAAACATTAACATAAATAAAAAAAAAGAAAATTAAAACACAACAAAATAATAAGTCTGGTTTATAACAAATGAAACAAATAGTTAAACTGTTTTGAAAACTATCCCAAAAAATTAAAAAAAAAATCCGTAAAAAAAATTATGTTAAATTTATAATAAAGAAAAATATTTAAAAAATATATACATAAATACTTAAAAAAACATAAATAAAATTTTTGTTTTCTTTTAAATTTTTCTAATTTTTTTTAAACAAACTTTTGTTTTTTTTTTCAAAAAACAAACAGCACTTTAAAAAATTTATTAAAAAAAGGCAAACTACCCACAGTAATTGATATTGTTATAGTAAGACAAAAGTATTATGAAAATAAAATATTAATAGAAAAATAAAAAACATAATGTTGATATTATACATGTATTTAAACAGATATTTAAAACAAATAGTTAAAATACAAATTAATAAATATAGACACAGTCACAACTCAATATATACATATATAAAATATAATGCCTCCAAAATAAAAGAAACTTAAATACTTTATCTACATGTCATCACACACTCACACACATGTGCTCTATAACAATTTTACTACAAAATATTTAATTAAATTATTTAAAATTTTAAACATATACAGCAAAATCTGTAGAAAATTGAAGCATTTTTGGGCCTCTTACTTAATATGAAAAGAATCATTACCCAGCAGTTCGAAAAAGTGTCGGGTCATTATACCCTACACCACTTTAGTGGGGAGGGTATATTGGGTTTGTGCTGATGTTTGTAACATACAAAAATATTCGTCCTATACCCACCTTAAAGTATACTAATCGGCTTAGAATCATTTTCTGAGTGGATTAAGCTATGTCCGTCCGTTCGTCTGGCTGGCTGTCCATGTAAACCTTGTGCGCAAGGTACAGGCCGAAATTTTCAAGATAATTGGATGAAATTTGGCACACACGCTTCTCTTGGCCCAAGGACGAAACCTTTTGAAAATGGGTAAAATCGGTCCATTATTTCGACTGGCCCCCATCGGGACTGTCTGACCAAACTGCTGAGTTATACCAAATGTTACTTTCCTGCATATCGACAAAGTTAATGCATCCAAAAAAAAGACAGTTATATACACTAAGTCCACCTAATGGGATCTAATTCTTTCGTCATGGATGTACTCTTTGTAAACGAGGATGAAAATAGTCGTCACTTTAGTGACCCCTTTTTAAGCTAGAAAGTCTCTTCCTTTTGTGCGTCTCTTCATAATAGATGTAGGATAATCACATGTTGGACAGTCGTTGGCCAGGTGTTGTTGTTATAACATCTCGACTGTGGCCAATAGTTCATTCCTGGGGAAAAAACTTTCGCTTGATACAGCTGTTGCTGGGTTGACAATCTTTGGCCGAGTATGACTCGGGTCGTTCCGGAGCGAAGATCCAATTGTCGTGGGAACGAATCCTATATGGTGTATTGTAATGGTAGGTTAAATAGATAGTTCGGGACTGGGTAATACTAAATATGAAATCCCTGCAGATCGCAAAAGTGTCAATGTATTCGATAAAGACAGTCGTTCCCACAACAATTGGATCTCCGCTCAGGAACGACCCGGAAGTTTTTTTCTCCAGCAAAGAACATCCAGTTACAGCTACAACAACAAATACCGTACCCACTACAATTGGATGTCCTCTCCGTAACCAATCGATTCTCAATCGGCCAAAGATTGTCAATTCAGCAACAGCTGTATCAACCGGAAGTTTTTTTCCCCAGGGATGAACATACAGTTACAACCAAGCTGTTACAGCAACAACAACAAAAAGACCGTTCCCACGACAATTGAATCTCAGCTCCGAAACGACCCGATTCTCAATTATCAACTCAGCATCAGCTGTATCAACCAGAAAACAACAACAAAGACAGTGATTTCCACTAATAACTAACCACCTGGTTGACTCTAATACATTGGTGAAAATAATCTCTTTAATATAAGCGAGAAGTGGACATTCTTAGTTCCAAACTGCTGGAACTGTTATTACATAACCTTTAGAGAGATTTCGTACATAACCTTTAGAGAGAGTTCGTAATCTCAACAAATAAATATCGATATCGTTAGATAGTGATTGATACTTTGTCAAATATCTGAATCTAAAGTTTGAAAATATTATTATAAATTCAGACCTATTCTAAATAATAAATTCGCAGGCAGTTTGTTCCTTTTCCTATACATAAGGCATGCAGAAGGGAATAAACTCCCGAGAAATTATGGTTTATAATTGGTCAGATTGGCTGGTGGACATCATGAGATTAAGTCTACACAACAACTAGATGTTGTAAATCATAAAAGACCTTCAGAATGTCCTTTAAACTTTAATAAATTGATCAAAAGTATTGACATTACGCTAACATTTTATATTACTGAGTTTCTAATGAAATCTGTTTTGATCGGTCTAAAATTGATACTATGATAATGAACAAACTTTCTTTACATTAAATAAATTGAAATCGAGCAATTTTTTTTTAACGAAATCCTGAATAATTATATAAAATTAATATAATTAAACAATAAAGCCCAGAATACTTAAATAAAATTTTTAATAAAATGCTAAAATTTAAATAAAGTATATCAACAAAAGGTTTAATTTTTTCCATTAAAACCATTACTTAGCTAGTCTTAACCTAAAAAAAAATTATTTAAATCTCAAATACTTTCTGAAATTGTACTCTAATAAAAATAAAAAAAACATGCTAAAAACACCTTGATCGAATTTATAATTATTAATTTATAATGAATTAAGTTTTTTTTATTGAGTATTAAAAAAAAAGTAAACAAAAACATAATATAGTTTTTTTAATAAAACCTAAAAAGATATTAAGAAAATTTTGAAATTTTTTTGGCAAGAAAAACCCAACATAAATAAGTAAATACCAATATTTAATATAAAAATGCCAAATTAATATTAATTAATTATAAAAAATTAAAAAAGAAGAAATATAAATTTAACAATATAGTTATTAAGTTAAACTGGATATTTTTTAATAAATCCTAAATAATTTGATTTAAAAGAATAACTGTTATTACATACATACGATTTAGTTTTTAATAATATTTTTTTGTTAAGAAAAAAACAATTACAAACATATAAAATTAAACAATTAAAAACACTTAACAAACATTTAACAGAAATACACAAATAAAAAAACAACAACAAGGAATATTATAACAATAATGATGGAAAAATTATATAGAAAAGTTAGTGTTAGAAAAAACTAACAACAAAACTATTTAATAGTTTTTTTTTTTTTTTTTGAGAAAATTATCTAAGCTAGAATGGCAAAATTGTTATTAACAATTTAAACTTAGAAAAGGGAAATGGTCTTACTATTAACACTTATTATTTTTAAATTTTTATAAATGAAAAGAAAATTTAAAAATTATTTGGAAAATAGTTGTTAGTTGAAAGTTTTTAGTCTTACTAAATATGAAACTGTTTTATCCTTATTATAAAAAGGATAATTGATATCACAAGTAAACAACAAAAACACTTATACACTTTATAAAATAAAAGTAAAAACATACAACAATTATTACCAAAAATAAGAAACATAAAATAAAATAATTGTCAAAATAACAACAACAAGAGTATATGCCAAAAAGAAATAAATAAATACAAAAATATATATATTTAATCTAAAATAAATAAAACATTTTAATGAAATGGTGTTTTTTTAACTGAAATCCTATGGTAATGGGGCAACTCTTGAGTTTGTTTATGTTTATAGTAAGTATGGCATCTCTTTAAATAAAATGCAACCCTGTGCTTCATTTTCTTCAGCAAAATTTGCAACGCAAAAAGGAGAGATTTAATTAAATTAAAGTTTTAAGTGTTAAATTTAGTAAATTGGTTATAAATTTTTTTTGAAAATGAGTAAATAAGAAGTGAAACTTTATTAATAAGCTGTAAAATAACTACACGAAGAAATTGGCATCTTGATTTCATAACGGTAAGTTAAATCTAAAAAAATAAAAATTCCTTTGAATAGATATTTAGTCAAAAGTGATGTTGTATTTATATGAACGGCAGCAAGATATTTTAATAATTATATACCATGGGCGGCAGTTCTTTTCATTTTATTTATCCAAGTTGACGTACTTCCCAAATTGTTAAAAACAAGGGTCGTAGCTCTGTCGACATCGATAGATTTTCTAAAAAATTCAGTGCTTCCAAATAGTGTGCTTTTTATACCCTTCACCTTCGTGAGAAGGGTATATATAAGTTTGTCATTCCGTTTGTAATTTCTATAATATAATTTTCCGACCCTATAAAGTATATATATTCTGGATCCTTATAGGTAGCGGAGATGATTAAGCCATGTCCGTCTGTCTGTCTGTATGTTTGTTGAAATCAGTTTTTAGAAGACCCCAGATATCTGCGAGATCCGAATCTTCCATTATTCTATCAGACATACGACCGGCAAGAACGCTATTTAAAATCAGCAAAATCGGACCATAAATAACGGAGATATGAGCAAAAAACCGAGACAACCTCTGAAAATTTCATATAAAATTTAGATTTTTTATTCATGCTCAGACAGAAACTGCAAAAAACAAAAACAAAATACATAACAATACGGTAAATATTGTTATTGTAATTTGTTTATAAAAACAAAGCAGAGTAAGAGCAGCAGAGCAAGAGTAGCAGAGCGAGAGCAGCACTAATGTTTTGTTATTGGCTAGAAATATGAAATTAAGTATGTAGAGCCTGGATTAAGTGAGACCTATAAAAGGGGACTTTCTGGTACTTTTTCGTTCTTCAAAGGTATTTTTTGAAATTTCTATAATATTGAACCTAGAAACATGAAATTAAGTATGCATGGCCCGGATTAAGTGAGGACCCAAACAAGGGAGTTTTTGGTACTTTTTCGTTTTTCAAAAGGTACTTTTTGCAATTTCTACAATATTGAACCTAGAAACATGTAATTAAGTATGTATGGCCCGGATTAAGTGAGGATCCATAAAAGGGGACTTTTTCGTTGTTCAAAAGGTACTTTTTGCAATTTCTACATTATTGAACCTAGAAACATTTAATTAAGTATGTATGGCCCGGATTAAGTGAGGACCCATAAAAGGGGACTTTTTGGTACTTTTTCGTTCTTCAAAAGGTACTTTTTGCAATTTCTACAATATTGAACCTAGAAACATGTAATTAAGTATGTATGGCCCGGATTAAGTGAGGACCCATACAAGGGGACTTTTTGGTACTTTTTCGTTTTTCAAAACGTACTTTTTGCAATTTCTACGATATTAAACCTAGAAACATGTAATTATGTATGTATGGCCCGGATTAAGTAAGGACTCATAAAAGGGGACTTTTTGGTACTTTTTCGTTTTTCAAAAGGTACTTTTTGCAATTTCTACGATATTAAACCTAGAAACATGTAATTAAGTATGTATGGCCAGGATTAAGTGAGGACCCATGAAAGGGTACTTTTTGGTACTTTTTCATTCTTCAAAAGGTACTTTTTGAAATTTCTATAATATTGAACCTAGAAACATGTTATTAAGTTCGTATATCCCGGATTAAGTGAGAACCAGTAAAAGGGGACTTCTTGGTACTTTTTCGTTCTTCAAAAGGTACTTTTTACAATTTCTACAATATTGAACCTAGGAACATGTAATTAAGTTTGTATGGCCCGGATTAACTGAGGACCCATAGATGGGGACTTTTTGGTACTTTTTCGTTCTTCAAAAGGTACAAAAGGCTTTAAACACATCATGGTGAAGGGTATATAAGATTCGGCACAGCCGAATATAGAACTCTTACTTGTTTAATACTCAAATTCAAGGCAACAACATACATATTGCTTGATAGTTTCGCAATGTGGTTTGAAAACATACCTTTTGAGGATAAATATTCCAAATACTTGAAAGTTTTGGTAATATTTGGCTTGACAGAAAATACATATTATACAACTTGAATTAAAACTGTTCCAATTAGACTTTGCAAAAAGAATTTACTCTATAACTATTATTGTTTCGTACGATGAACATTTTGGCCATATCTACACACATACATAAGTACCTTGTAGTTTTTTAAATAGTTATATATATATTTTAGTTAGCTGATATATTAACAAGGACGGCAGCAAGTTATTTTAATAATAACTAACATACCATGGACAGCAGTTCTTTCCATTTGATTTATCCAAAATGACGTACTTCCCAATTTGTAAAAAAACTGGTTTCGTAGCTCTGCCTACATCCATAGATTTAAAAAAAGTTCAGTGCTTTTTAGTTGAAGTCAACGGTATTCCGAATAGTGTGGTTTTTAATACTCAAAATAAGTGAATAAAATGCGACAACATACATATTGCGGGATAGTTTTGCAAAATGGTTTCAAAACAAACAGTATTCCGAATACAGGAAAGTTTTGGTATTATTTGGAATCACACAATAAGTTTTTGTGAAGTAGTTAAATAAATACAATTTAATACATAATACTTATGTAACTGAGATTAAAACTGTTACAATTGGACTTTGTAAAAAAAATCAATATAACTATTATTGTTTCATACGATGTACAAGCAATTTTTATGAAGAAGAGAAATGAAACCAAACTAAAATATCAATCAAAATCGATTGAAAAATTACTTTAGAAAACAAAGCTGTTCCTATTGGATTTTCTAAAAAAAATGTACAATATTTTATTGATTCTAACTTGGTTCCAGTGCTACCGCAAATGAAGAACATTTCTAATAATGTTGTTGAAACTGCTTTGTAATATTATCTAATAAGGATGTTTTGTATTGAGTTCCATGACTTAATATTGCCCAATTTCTACATTTATTTATAAGTCCTTTGTAGTTTTATAGACTGTTGCTTATGTATAGGGATATTATGATGATTTTTTTTTCTTTTTGCACATGCTAGACATTCAATTGGAACGCCACTGTCTTCATGAAACCAGTAGTAATGTTTTTTCTGACAACGTTGTAAAAGAAAAATTGCAAGTTCAGATGATTATTAGACATTTTCTGAAATAAATAAATAAAAAATATATATTGTAATTCGAACTACTCGCTCATTATGTGGAAACAGGCCCATAATCTCCAGTCTTAGTTTTTTCAATGAACTTTACTGATTTTTCGAAACAACTCATATTTCCAAAATTTGAGATTTTTGGTCAACAAATAATACTGTGTACTGTACAAACTTGTCCATTTTATACCAGTTATAAACAGTTTTTAATAAAGTAATAATAATTTCATTTACGACTGTTCATTATGTTTCTTTAACATTAAGGGCGAGTTTTTTTGATCATTCTTTTGTTAAACCTGCTTTAATATATGTTTTTCAGTTATCAGTAAAGTTGCTTATTATCTTAGTTTAACTGAGTGTAATTGGCCAATTAAACTCAAGAAAACACAATTATCAAAAACCTTATAACAATGATTTCGGAAGAACAAAAACTTAATATTTTAAGTAAATCGCAATTTTCTGATTTGTTTTGTTTTATTTATTATTGTTTTAAATGTTTATTTAACTTTTTTTCAAAATTTTCCAATTTACAAAAGCATTGTTTGCAAAAAACAGCTGTTCATTGTTTATGGTTTTGAGTGAAAACTTGGCAATACTAACAAAGTTAGCGGAGCTTAAATCTAAAACTGAAAAACACAATCATCGGTTAAAGTCCGCCTAAATTTGTTCCGAGTTTAATCTAACAGCAAGTTAATCCTAGTTTAACTGAGTAGTAAGAAACCCGCCCTAAATGTATAAATTTGAAAGTTTATTAATTTCTCTATTATGATCTATGTTTGTTTAAATTTTCGCGTCAATAGTGGAGAAATGTACATCTTTTTGTATATGAAATTGTATAATTAATGTTTAAATTTTTTTCTTTTTCTTTACAGATTTAATCACAATATTTGTGCCCTAACCAAATCCCCTCTATGTGTAAAATATATCATCAAAAAATAGTAACTAATTTAATAAAATTAAATACATTTGTATAAATCATCAATTTTCCTGCAGTTTTATTTATTTTAGTTAAAAGTGGTTAAAAAAGCTCGAAGTTCCGTTAAATTTAAATTGAAATCTTTCAAACTTGGCAGCACTGTTTAAGTGTTGTAAAAGCGCCATCTATTGTTTAACTTTGGGTCACAGTGAAAAGCAAAAAATCGATGTGGCAACATTTTGCTAATTTTGGTACCACGTTAATAAAAACAATCTGGCAACTCTAAGAAAATTGACAGTGCTACCAGACTGTTTTCGTTAACGTGGTACCAAAATTAGCAAAATGTTGCCACATCGATTTTTTGCTTTTCACTGCAACACAAAGTTAAACAATAGATGGCGCTTTTACAACACTAAAACAGTGCTGCCAAGTTTTTTGGATTTTTAACAGGAAGTTTAAGTAATTTCAAGTATTTTTCTTGTAAATAAAACTACAATTGTTTTCTTGTTATTATACCAGCTTATATTTTATTGTTTTAAAATATTACTTAAATCATGTTAAAATGTAAAATAGTTTTGTTGTTTTATTTTTCATTTGTTTTTTTTTCAATTAAATAAAATATTTACAATACATAATAATTGTGAAATACATAAATAACACATGTATACTTAAAAATTAATAAATATTATACTTATATATTTGAATAACAAACAAGCAAGAGGTATAATTTAAAAAATATATAATTATTTTTTTTCTTCATAATTTATATGTTTTTTTTCATGATTTTCATTATAATTGGTGTTGGGGTGTGTTGTTATGTTGGTTTTAAATGTTTGTAGATTAGATGCTTTTAATATGGTTATGTATTAAAATATATGTTGTATGTTTTTTTTTAATATTGAATTTTACATTTTGAAATAATTTCATTTCATTTCTATTCTTTGATGTACATATGTTGTTTACATTACAGATTTTATAATCTTTGACACAAGTATTTATGTATTTTTCTTTTTGTTTAATAATAATTATTGATTTTCTTGAGTTTCAACTAGAATTTAACAATTAATTTTGTTTATATTTTATTTTTTTGTAAATGGTTGTGTTTTATACTGATTTTTTAAATTGGTTTAAGTTTTTTTTTTTTTAACTTAAATTTAAAAAAAAATTACTGTTTAATATCTTTTGCTTGCTTTATTGCTAAGGTGTTGATGAAAATGATTGCTAGATTTTTTTCTTAGATTTATAATAACTTTCTTAATTGCTGTCATTCTGATTGCATGATTTTTTTAAACATTTGTTTGTTTAAAGCATGATTTTTTTGGCAATTAATTAATTTAAACTTAAGACACCTTAGAATATTGCTTTTTTTCTCTCTAGTTTGATTTTTATTTTAGCTACACAATGTTATAATTTAGTTGTTTAATTAAAAGCAATACAATTTTAGCATTTTAATTTAAGATTTTTTTAAGTTAAATGATGTATATTTTTAAATTATAAAAAAAATATTTAGAAAAAATTTAAAAATTTCTAAGAATTAAAAAAAATTAAATATATATTGATGTTAGTTTTGCTTTAACGCATATAAAACTGAAGGGTAACTCACCCAACTTAAGAAAGACATGATTTTCTTAATGATAGATTATTTAGTCAAATAATAAAAATGCTTTATTCGGCAAAGAATTCCCAGCAAAAAGAGTGAGTAAAAGAAGTAGAATTTTCACCACAAATAACATACTTGAAGTACTTCAAATTTTGGTGAAAAATCTATGAATTTTACATTAGCGTGTCATTGTAGGGATATTGTTCATTTTGACAACTATGAACTATATCTAATCTTATTCATAGATGCAATAAAAATCAGATATTTGGATGTCAAAAATAAACCGAATTCGTTCAATGACAAGCTTATGTCAATTTCATTGGTTTTTCACCAAAGTTTGATGTACTTCGAATATGTTATTTGTAGTGACTTTTCTACATCTCTTTCCTCACTTTTAACTGGGTTTTCATTTGTAAGAAAATATTTGGTTTATAAAAGCGAAAAATATAAAATCGCATTTTTAGATTTGATTAAGATGTAGTTTGAAATGTATGACATCAATTGTTTTTTGCTGGGTTATAATGTATCGATCGATATGATTGGAAAATTCTCAACATAATTTATTTTTACCCAGGAAATGTTTAAGAGTTCGTTCTACTTTAACTTATGATAGAAAGGGAACAAAAAGGAACCACTTCGAATTCTTAAACAGCAACCTTTGTACTAGTGTTTTCGGCTTTATATCTGGAGCACGTTCTTTAGAATATTATTATGTTTCTTTTGTTTGCCAAAATTGGCCCAATTTTTCGCAAAAATCTTTGAATAAGAACTAGTATTCTAAATTTTATTTAAAACTAATTCTGAGGCAGACTGAGTAAAACAATAATCATGGATTAAGGACATAACTCCAGAATCGTTCTATAAAATAAGGGTCTACTCCATAAATGACAAATTTCGATAAAATTTCTTAGGTCTCAACTCTAAACTAGAACAAAAGCTGTTAAAATCATACAATTTTGTTTTAAAATAATAAAAATATCCTGGGAAAAAGATGTTTGACTATTTCATTATGTAGAGAATATTTTAAAAATTTATCATTTAAAAGGTTATTATGTGGCAAGTTATATCTCTAAGGCCGGGTTTCTTACTCCTCAGTTAAACTAGGCTTAACTTGCTGTTAGATTAAACTCGGAACAAATTTAGGCGGACTTTAACCGATGATTGTGTTTTTCAGTTTTAGATTTAAGCTCAGTTAACTTTGTTAGTAATGCCAAGTTTTCACTCAAAAACATAAACAATGGACAGCTGTTTTTTGCAAACAATACTTTTGTAAAATGGAAAAATTTTGGAAAAATGTTAAATAAACATTTAAAACAATAATAAATAAAACAAAACAAATCAGAAAATTGCAATTTACTTAAAATATTAAGTTTTTGTTCTTCCGAAGTCATTGTTTTATTGTTTTTGTTAATTGTGTTTTCTCACTTATAACTTGAGTTTAATTGACCAATTACACTCAGTTAAACTAAGATAATGAATAACTTTACTGATAACTGAAAAACACGAAACATATTTTAAACCAGATTTAACCAAAGAATGAAGATTATCTTTATCAGAAAAACTCGCCCTAAGATAACCTTTTAAAATAAGAAATTTTTGGAAAAATTTCAGTTTTGTATGGTGGTAGAAGTTTGAATGAAAACTCAGAGGTTTTATCAAGTTAGACTTGTCGATTGACTTGTGGAATTGTACATAGAATAATTTATAGTATAGTCAATAGTATAGTCTATAGATTAGTCAATAAAGTTGTCTATATATTTGTCAATAGCTTTAACATTGGACTAGTATATAGATGTATCAATAGATTAGTCTATAAACTAGTATTGTGCACATCACAAAGGGACCAGCAGGACCCAAGTGTGCGTCTTTGCAGCCTGAATATCTAGTATTGTGTATGTGGACTTGTTCATAGATTTGTCAATTTTAACCAGCCAATATATTTGTTTAAAGAATGCACAGTGTTGACTATTCCACAGTATTTTAAATTGACTAGTTCATAGACTTATTAAGCAAATAGATTTCAAAATGTTGTAATCCATAGCCTAGTTTGTAGACCTAACTGGTCTCTAGACATGTCGTGTAGACTAATCTATAAACTTGTAAATAAACTAGACTTATCAATAGATTAATGTAACATACTTGTTAATAGGCTAGTTCATAGACTTGTGAATAGACCAATCCAAAGCTTTCTCAATTGATTAATCCATAGACTTGTCAATAGACCAGCTCATAGTCTTATTAATAGACTATTATATGGACTTGTCAATGATAAATACATCGACTTGTCCATAAACTAGTCCATAGACTTTTTAATATACTAGACTTGTCAATAATTGAGTCTGCAGAATTGTCAATATACTAGTCAATTAACAATTATAAATGCTTGTTAATTATCTAAACCATTGATTTGTTAATAAAATATTCCATAGACTTGTCAGGAAAAGATTAATCAATAGACTAGTCCAAAGATTTTCAGTTATCGAGTCTTTATACTAGCTTATACACTTGTTAATATGCTAGTTCGTAGACTTGTGATTAACTAATCGAAAGACTTTGCAATAGACTATTTCATAGACTTATCAAAACCTTATTCTTTAATAGACTGGTTAATAGTATTCTTCAAGACTAATTCATAGACTTGCCAATTGACTTTTCAATCGATTTTTTAGTAGACTCGTTAATAGAGTTGTTAATGACAAGTCCTAAGACTTGCAAATATACTATTCTGTATACTTGATAGTAAACCATTCTATACACTTATCAATTATCTATTCTATAAAGTTGTCATTACCACAAAGGGATCAAATCAAATACAGGACCCAAGTGATGACATTGCAAGGGCGGCCTGCCTACCTACCTAAAGTTGTCAATAGACTAGACCATTGTACATTTAGCACTAAGACATCTTAGTAAAACTAATCTACTGATTTTTACCTCGCTGCCAAAAAACAGTCAATCTTTTATACAAATCTGTTTATCACAGAATACCATTCCGTTCAAAACTGATTTTTTTTTCAGAAAAAGAAAATGACAATTTTTTTCGTAATGAAACCACATTTTTAAAGTGGAATTGGAATATGTAAGTAATGGGGTTTCTTAAAGTTCCAATGGCAGGAACCATTACTAAACTACAAATCTGGTTTTGATAAGCTAAATATAACCATTTCTCTCGCAAATAGAAGTGAAAATTTAGTTCCCTTGAAATTTTCATTTACCTCCAAGTGAAAATTGCTATCGTGAACTTGTTGTGAACAATTCATTCACAATAGTTAATTTTGTATGGAACAGCTGCTTAATGTTTACAAAATTCCATTAACAAATTTCACAACAGAGGCATTTTTTCACGACAAAAAAGTTGGTGAAATGATGATTGGTATAATTTCAATCTTTCTTTCAGTTTTTAAAGTGGAATTGGAATACGTAATTAATGGGTTATCTTAAAAATCTAATGACAAGAACCTTTACTAAGCTACAATTCTGGGTTTGATAAGCTAAACATAACTACTTCTGTCGTAAATAGAAGTGAAAATTTTGTTCCCTTGAAATTTTCATTTACCTCGAAGGGAAAATTGCTATTGTGAACTTGATGTAAACAATTCATTCACAATAGATGATTTTTTATGGAACAGCTGTTCAATGTTTACAAAATTCCATCAAAAAATTTCACGACAAAAAAGTAAACGAAAAAACTAAAAAGGGGACATATTTCACGTGAAATGTTGATTGGCGATAGAGGTGAATTTGTTTATAAATTTTCTACTTAATTTGGAATTTGGAGAAGCTTAAACAAAATACCGAATTTTATACATTCCTATTGAAAAGTTTAACAGATTAGATGAAAATTATCTCAATTATGATTTGAAATTTTTAAGTACAAATTAATATAAAAGCTAGAAATGAAATTAGTTTTAAAAGATCTTGAGAAATACTATAAAAAAAATATAAATAATTTGTGATATTAGCCATAATTTAATACAAAAGATTAATCTTAACCAAAATCTTGTTTAATTTAAACAAAAAGAATAAAATTTTTTAACATTGTTTTTGAATTAACAAATTAAAGCATCTACTAATGTGTGGATAATCTAGAGGTAAAATCGAACTGGAACTTCTGAGTTCTAGGCCGAATCATTTCATAAAGGCTTGTTAACATTGAAGGATGCAAAAAAAGTGTTTTCATACGATTGTTTATGAAAGAAAATGAATTATTTGTTAATATATATTGGTGTTTGTATTTAGAAATAATTTTTGGTATAATTTAGAATAAAAACTCTTTAAATAAGAGTTTAATAAACAAAATTTTAATGGTAAATACAACTTTAAGTTGTAAATGGATTTTGAAAAAAAAGAAGGATTAAAATTATTTACACTAAAATTTGAAATAAAAATTTAGAAAAAAAAATAAAAATGTTTAAAAAAATATAACTAATAAAAATGTATTGTTTAAAAACTAAAAACTATTAAACACTACAACAAACTAATATTCAAAGAAATCTTTTTTATAATTTCAACAATTTGTTGTTCTTTTAGAATTCATAGTTTAAAGTTTTTAAACAATAGCATTAAAAATATCAAGATTTAAGTTTAAAATTAAGTTGTATATGTAATATCTAAATGTATAGATAATAATATCGTTTTATAAAGAGCTTCATAAATTTTTAATTTTCAAGAATGTTTTTAAGATTTGTTTTTGTTATTTTACTTTTTCAAGCACTACAAAAATATATAGTTTTCTCTATTTTTAAATAATTGTAATTCGTATAATATACTTTTGTAAATATTTACTTGCTAGTTTACTTTCTGTTATAGTATATTTACACTTCTATAGGCAATAACAAACTTTTTTCTCTCTGCTTCTAAGTAAAAACTAACTCTTTTTAAAGTGTTTGCTTGATTTTAAAGCGCCAAAGAAAAAAAAGTCAAAAAGGAGCAAAAAATAAAATGTTACTTTAAAACTTAAATTCAAAATTTGCTTAGAAAAATAAATATTTTGTATACAAATGGGGCAAATTTTGAACTTTAAAGTCCTGCTTTACATTCAGTTACAATTTAGTCTCATTAAGTGCCTTTTAGGAATTTGTTAATATGTTTTAGCAATCTTTAAATCCTTAACTTTTGGCCATGTTATTACATTCTTTGTTTGTTTGTTTGTGTGTTTCTTTTCTGTCTGTTGTGTTTTCTAGGCTACAGAATCACTACTTTTCATATCGCGTTCACGAAAAAAGCCTCTTTCGGTTTTACATTCTCTAATGGTAACAGTTTCAAAATTTACCGTAACATCGGTTATAACTACCTTATCGGAAATATTACATTTGGCGGGTAACCAGAAGCGGGGCGGTAAAGCTTGCGGGGAGAGAGGTGTTAGGGGTTGTTGTGTTTTTTGTTTAGGCGGTGAATTTTCCAAATTATTATCGAAATGCTGCTGACGCTGGTTATTGTTGTTATTATTACTATTGTTATTGTTGTTATTATTGTGATGAATATTATTATTTTCCGTTTCATTTTGTGATTCTGCTTGTGAAGATGTTTCATCGTCATCATCATCTTGGGCATTATACTGTTGAGGTTTTTCTGAGGGTGTTGCCTGTTCCGGCCTTGAGGCTGGTGTTTCAGGCGATAAAGGTTCAGTTTCAGCTTTAAGTGGTGTGGATATGGGTGTTGCTGTATCCACTGAACAGTGTATTTTGGCGGGTGGTGGTCCATCTGGTGATGTTTTTATGGTCACACCTATTTTACCCGATTCTTTAAGTACTTCAGCCTTACGTTTAGTACCCACTTCCTTTCGACTTAATGGTTGATCTTCCGAACTAGAAGAATTCGTATCTGCTTCGGGTATAAATGACAAGGAAGAAGAGGAATTTGCTGCATTATGTTCCTTTTGCCTCTTACTTTCGCCATGTGTATGCGGTGATTCGGAACGTCTACTTGTCGAACGCTCTAGCTTAGAACTGTGATGGTGATGATGATGGTGGTGATGATGTTTCTTCTCTTTATCTTTTTCTTTCTCCTTATCTTTATCGTGATGATAATGATGGTGATGATTTGCTGAGGCGGATGTTAAAGAGGCAGAGTTGGAGGAGGATGTTGCATTTGTTGTATTTATTGCGGAAATAGTGTTTACCGCCACCGCTGAGGTTGAGGCATGACTTGGTTGGGCATCTTCTTCGGTGAAGGTATATTCATCATCGGATTCGGGTTCTGGATCAGGATCACGTTCTTTTTCCTTCTTTTTGGGACCACGTTTTGAGGGAGTACTTGAAGATTTATTACCTTGTTCATAAATTTCAATCAGTCGTCGATCTAGAATATTGACTTCGGGTTCCCAGGTGTTGTAACGTTGATTCCAGCCTTTCCACTTTACGCGGTATTCCACAATGCCCTGAAATTGTTGAAGAAGAGATAAGCAATTAGGTAAGTAAGCAGGTAAGTAAGTAAGTAATTAAGTAAGTAAGGATGTAAGTAAGTATGTAAGTAAGTAAGTAAGTAAGTAAGTGAGTAAGTATGTAAGTAAGTAAATAAGTAAGTACGTATGTAAGTAAGTAAGTAAGAAAGTAAGTAAGTAAGTAAGTAAGTAAGTAAGTAAGTAAGTAAGTAAGTAAGAAAGTAAGAAAGTAAGTAAGTAAGTAAGTAAGTAAGTATGTAAGTAAGTAAATAAGTAAGTAAGTAAGTATGTAAGTAAGTAAGTAAGTAAGTAAGTAAGTAAGTAAGTAAGTAAGTAAGTAAGTAAGTAAGTAAGTAAGTAAGTAAGTAAGTAAGTAAGTAAGTAAGTAAGTAAGTAAGTAAGTAAGTAAGTAAGTAAGTAAGTAAGTAAGTAAGTAAGTAAGTAAGTATGTAAGTAAGTATGTAAGTAAGTAAGTAAGTAAGTAAGTAAGTAAGTAAGTAAATAAGTAACTAAGTAAGTAAATAAGTAAGTAAGTGAGTAAGTAAGTAAGTAAGTAAGTAAGCAAGTAAGTAAGTATCTAAGTAAGTATATAAGTAAGTAAGAAAGTAAGGAAGGAAGTAACGAAATAACTGAATTTTCTTTAAATCTACCAGCAACGATACAAAATGTTTAGATATTTCAAGATATTTTTAGTACTAATAGTTTATTTAGACACACAGTGTGGAATTTAATATATAATACTTTTATTGCTTCATATAAACATTAAAAACTAAAACTTACGCCAAAATATGTCTAGCCTCATCATTTAAAACCAACAACAATATACTTTCTTACAACAAAAAATACCAGCGAAAATTCCTAAACAAACAGCAATTTTACTTAACAAATTTCCAAAAAGATAATCAATGGATTTATTTTAAATTTTTCCAGAAAAACGTTCCATCGGTATCAAGGATCATTAAAGAAAATATGTAAAAAGAAAAAATGATGCAGGTAAATTAGGCGATAAAATACAAAAACACGCAGAAAACCAACTACATACATATTAATATTCCAGGAAAACTAAAGTGGAAAAATATGGAAAGACATTTATGCAACAATAACAAAAAAATACGTATTTATAATAAAAACGGCGCCATGAGCATGAACATAAAACAGGACCTTATATTAATTAAAATGAAAAAAAGGACATAAAACATAAAAATTTGTATAAAAATTTATTACTTTCGTTTTAGCTTGCTGTAGAGTGTAAATAAAATATGCATTCAACTTAAATGAATCACTTTGATAGAATAGAACGTGCCTTATTGTTGTTGCTGTACTAATGAAGTGAAAATTAAGGACCAAAATTGTATGAATTGCAGGACTCCAAACTCAAATAAGCAGCCTTAATGTACATAAATGTTTTTTTTTTTATAAAAAACAACAGCTGTTTTGGTAATATAATGGAATATTGTATAAAAAAAGAAGGAACCACAAAAAGACAGAATGAAAATAACAATAACTAATAATTCTTTAATTGCAATGTATAAAATATAACTAAATAACTAGACAAACAATTTTATTATAAAGAAGAAGAAATAAATAATAACAGTAAGTATAACAAGTATAGTCGGACATGGCCGACCATATAATACCCTACACCATGAGTATATTTTAAAAATTTTTATTTTTATAAAGAATCTTTTATGTTGAATATTACCATAATTCCAAAATATTTAAGCAAATATTAAGCAAAAATTTCTAAATGAGTCTTTATGTAGGTCAAATATGGACCGATTCTCGGTAAATTTGGGAAAAGGATATATTTTTAAATAACAGTTAATATTGTTGAGTTTCATTGCGATATAAATGGTTACAAGTCAATTTTAGACGTTTAAGACATTTTTTGAAGAGGGGTTTGTATGGGGGCTAGGGTCAAATAAGTTCCGATCCTTACGAAAATCTGCATTGTCATTTATACTTATATAAAACTTATTTGTGCCAATTTTTAGAGAGATAATAGAATATTTGACGTAATTATGGCATGAAAAGTTCAAATCGGGAGGTACGGTTGTATGGGGGCTGGTGAAATAATGGACCGATTTCAACCATTTTCAATAGGCTTCGTCCCTGTGCCAAAAAAAAAAAACATGCTTGGTCCAAATTTCATCAAATTATCTTGAAAATTGCGGCCTGTACCTTGCGCACAAGGTTTACATGGACAGCCGGACAGACGGTCATGTCTTAATCGACTCAAAAAATAATTTTGAATCGATCGGTATACTTTAAGGTGGGACCAATATTTTTGTGTATTACAAACATCAGCACAAACGTACAATACCCTCCCCACTATAGTTGTGTAGGGTATAAAAAGTGATGTCAATTTAAGAATTTTCTAAAAATTCTGGTGATTTTATGTTAAATAATAAACCATATTCTTAAGTTACAAATTTGAAAAATGATGTCAAACTTAACAAGAACTATACTGTCAAACACAAGATAGGTAGACCAAAAAATCAGCTGTTACAACTTGACATTCATTTAATCCTTTTGGAGCAAACATTGTAATCTCATAGTAATAGCAATGGAATCAAATTAATTGCAGGTATGTTACATTGATGATGTTTTAATTGATTGTCATAAATAAATACATAGTAAATATTTGTTTATATCTCTTATGCATAAATAAGTTTTATTTATAATAGTCTACTCAGAATCAAATATTCAAGAACGAGAGTGGTCGAACGAGATTTTTATTGCATTACCAAACCAAAACTGTTTAAATACTATACGAGTTTTTCTGATAAAGATAATCTTCATTCTTTGGTTAAACCTGGTTTAATATATGTTTCGTATTTTTCAGTTATCAGTAGAGTTACTTATTATCTTAGTTTAACTGAGTGTAATTGGCCAAATAAATTCAAGTTATAAGTGAGAAAACACAATAAACAAAAACAATAAAACAATAATTTCGTAAGAACAAAA
Organism: Lucilia cuprina; assembly: GCF_022045245.1. NCBI lineage: Eukaryota > Metazoa > Arthropoda > Insecta > Diptera > Calliphoridae > Lucilia > Lucilia cuprina. Next base: position 47,686,401 of record NC_060953.1, on the reverse strand, counting down.
ACTAAACATTTTAAGTAAATTGCAATTTTTTGATTTGTTTTGTTTTATTAATTATTGTTTTAAATGTTTATTTAACATTTTTCCAAAATTTTCTATTTTACAAAATTATTGTTTGCAAAAAACAGCTGTTCATTGTTTATGTTTTTGCGTGAAAAGATGGCAATTCTAACAAAGTTAACTGAGCTTTAATCTAAAACTGAAAAACACAATCATCGGTTAAAGTCCGCCTAAATTTGTTCCGAGTTTAATCTAACAGCAAGTTAAGCCTAGTTTAACTGAGGAGTAAGAAACCCGCCCTAAGTGTTTTTACACTGATTGCTACAAAGAAAGGTATGGAGGTGGCTTCTATGTTGAGCGCATGAGAAAAAAGTTTGCTTTTAACTTTGAAATCAGTGCAGGATCAGCTTCAGGCTAAAATTTAAGATCTAAAATGGACTTTTAAATTAGCTTAGGTTAAGTTATTTTGACGTTTTTACACTGATTGCAACAAAGAAAGGTATGGAGATGGCTTCTATGTTGAGCGCATGAGAAACAAAGTTTGCTTTTAACTTTGAGATCAGTGCAGGATCAGCTTCAGGCTAAAATTTAAGATCTAAAATGGGCTTCTAAATTAGCTTAGATTAAGTTATTTTGATAGGAGGATGTATACTACATCAAATCCGAAGAAATAAAACTAGGCCATAATCGGGCCCGTAATGAACGTAATTCCTAAGAATCTTCCAATCAGTGTTAGTCAGGAATGTTATTTCCAGAATAACATCACTTCCAAGAATCTTGGATCTAGCTTCGATGAATGCCTGACAGTGGCAATGTAAGTGCTTTAGAGTTTCACTGTCCCCTCCACATGCAGAATACGTACGATCATAGCAACTTCAGACTTGCTCATTTTGAGATTTTTCGTCTTGCTTTCATCAGGTTCACCCCATAGGATTTTCGTAGTTCTACCCACTGTTTCATTATTCAAGAAAGTCTTATGGAATTCTCTTATATACTTATAGCCAAGAAGTCCATTGAGTTATCCAAAGCGACATATGGAATTCGTTTTAAAAAGCCGGTCTTCAGTCGGGCGCAGGGTTTTCAAACTCTGGAGAATTTTGAATACCGGCTTCGCTAAAATAAGCCTTTTTCATAAATATACTCTATAAAATCAGGGACTTTCTGTCGTATTGCTCTTAGAGATTGTGACACTTTTGAAATTGTCGTTATGGCGATGTATTTTATAACTCAATTTAGTATGTCATAAGGTCTATGGACATTATGACATACCACCTCAAAAACGTACCATTGTTAATTGATAAAATCCAGAAGCTATACAAATAACAGAACTGAAATTTGTATTGAAAAAGCAGCATATTCTTCCTAAAACCATAATTTAAATGTTGCGTTCCTTAAAAGCCGATTTAAGAAAGAAATTATATTATGAATTGCAATTATCCTAAATGCTTGAATAATTGCAAAATCAAAATATAATTCTAAACTCTATTCGTATTAATAGACACTTTCGTTCTTCCAATAAGTCTTGAGAATATGCAGAACATTAATATCAAATACTGACCACCCCATTAGAAGACTAAAGAGGGTCTTATTACAATAGCTGCTGTTTTTACAAAAACCAAATAATCAGACAACTTTATTGAAAAGTTCATGACTACTCTAGGGACTAATCTACTGATGATTCTAATTACTATTTTAAAGACCAGTCATTTAACTAGTAGATCGAATGAATATTCAAAGAATAAGTCTATAGACAGTTTCATCCTTTAAATAAGTCGTGAGAATACGCAGAGCCTTAATATCAAGAACTGACCTCCTTTACAAGACTAAAGAGGGTCTTATTAACATAGCTGCTGTTTTTACGAAAACCAAATAATCAGACAACAACTTTATTGACAAGTTCAAGACTACTCTAGGGACTAATCTACTGATGCTTTTAATGACAATTACATAGACGAGTCATTTAACTAATCGACTGCCTAGTCGAATAAATTAAGCGTTTTTTACCATTTTTCCATATCGGCATCACTGAAAAGGAAGGTGTTTTGCTTGTAGCCCATATAGAAATAAATAACAAATAAAAAAACAAGGTAGAAAATTACAGCAGATGATGAAACATTAAGAAGCAAAAAGGAGCACGAGACAATAATAATGAAATGAAGAAAAAACCAACAACGTAAATTGTCTTGTGTTTTTGTGAATGAACTGAACAACAGCTGCCAGCAGATGTTAAGAGGATTATTACTGTTCCGTGTGCTGGCTAATTGTTGTTGCTATTATACATGCACATCTTTAAAGCAACACAGAAAATTTTTGAAGGACTTTTTGTTTAAATACAAGGACATTTCATAGCTTCACTAATTACCACAAGGAAGAGAATAAAACTAAAAAATAAAATAATTAATAATATTTTACCTTTCTAATGCGTTTTTGTATAATACGCTCTGCCGCGTAAACGCGATCATCCGAACTGCCCATTATATTATCCAGTTTTAGACTGTTTTTTACTAAACTTTTAGCACAAAATAATAAGATAACACTTTTTTTCTATTTGCAAAGGATTTAATTTCTTTTATTTACAATCAACTATTTACATAATTTTTATTAATACAATTTTTTTAAAAATATTTTTTTTGTTATTTAATTACGTTCTCCTCTTGTTTGCGGAAAACAATACTTGCTGTGTTCAACACTTTTTTTTTCTTAATATACAAATTTTATCTTCCCTCCTAAAAGGTGTAAAAACATGTATAAAAACACACAAAATAATAATAATGAAAAACAAAATATAAAATATTTGTGTGTAAAAACAAAAAAACACACAAAACGTCCTTCAGGTATTTATAGTTTTATCTCTGTTGATCTTATATTCTTTCTCATCCACTATTTTTTTCACAATTTTCTTTCTCTTTCTTTCTTGTTGTACTTTATTAGACACTTCCAATTTTTTCTACATGCTTCAAATTTATGCACAAAATTTTTTCGCTTTTAGTTTTTTCTTTAAAAAACACTTTAAAATAACTTTTGTTTATAACGTTTGCATGTATTAATAACTTTATTAATTGTTATAGTAATTTTACGTAAAATTTTTAATATTTTATTTGATTTTTTGTATAAAATTAGCGGAGAAAATTGTTTACTTGAAAATTTCTACGTCTTTCTTTCACTCGCGTCGGTGTTTTTTTTGTAAATGCTAGTGATGCCAAAAAGCTGTAGTTTATGAAGCAAATGACATACGTAGGGTTGTATTGTTGCAGAGTTGCATTTAATGGGAGTGAATGTTAAAATGTCGAAAAGGGCAAATTTTAAATTTTAAATATATTTAATGCATAGCTGTAAAATTTCGATTACGATTACCATAAACAAAATTAATTAAATTATTATTTTAATTATATTCATGGATTGTTTTTAATTAATAACAATATATCTAATATAATTTACTTTTTTAAAACATTTTATTAAGGGAAACAAGTTTTTCACTTTACAACATCATTGATGTAAATTAACAATAAATTATTAAATTTTATTGCGATTGAAAATTTTGCTCTAAATGCATATTTGAAAAAATTTATGTAATATTTTAAAAATAGGTCTCGAAAAATCCGTTATTTCCAGATTATTACGGAGAAAATGATAAAAATTAAATTTTAAGAGTCAAGTAAAACTAATCAAATTAATCCTTGAAAATAATCATCTAAGTTTTTGATTTATTTGAAAAATTTTTTAATTATTCAAATTGATCCCTGATTATTTTCAGGTATTTTTATTACCAATCAAAATAATTCAACAAAATCAAAATATATTTTTTATAGTAATTTAATTATTAATGATTAGCTGGAAAACCAAAATGCATGTTTCTGTGGTGCGTCGTATAAACTCATGGATAAGATATTTTTGGCATCGATTTGATAGAGCATATTCTAGCATATTTTACCCATTAAAGCATGATTTACATTTTGCAGCATTTTCGAGTAGAATGAAATATGACATTAAATATTCAATATTTAATTATATTTTCAACATTTTCTTTGTATCTATCTATCTATCTATCTATCTATCTATCTATCTATCTATCTATCTATCTATCTATCTATCTATCTATCTATCTATCTATCTATCTATCTATCTATCTATCTATCTATCTATCTATCTATCTATCTATCTATCTATCTATCTATCTATCTATCTATCTATCTATCTATCTATCTATCTATCTATCTATCTATCTATCTATCTATCTATCTATCTATCTATCTATCTATCTATCTATCTATCTATCTATCTATCTATCTATCTATCTATAATTATGGACCGATCCTCACAAACGTTATTAGAGATACTTTTGCTTACACCATTTTTATAAAAGGGACCTCACATGAGGATTTTATGATAAAATTTTTGTACGAGTTTTATTTATTTATTTTATTTATTTATTTATTTATTTATTTATTTATTTATTTATTTATTTATTTCAACAGATTACAAGCCCATAAGCCTAATTAATCTAAAAAAATACATATGGCGAAGAATAATTCTTAATATATATGTATATTAAAGTTACATTTCTCATATTAAAAAATATATATGAACCTAAGAATACGAAAAATAATCCCCCCACTCTTTGCACAAACATTACAGTGAAAAAAATGAATTTTATGTTAAATATGTATCTTAGCATTTAAATGTAATAACACTTGATTTATAAATATTTCCTGGAGGTGTTCTTAAAATCAGCAATTGATTTACTGAAATTCCGCTCCTCATAAGGAATATATTGATTCCACAAACGCGCCACTCTTACCACGAATGATCTAGTCATATACAATGTTGAGTATCTAGGACAAATAATAGTGTTAGTCCTGGAAGATCTACCAAAATCAAATTTCTCTATAAGATAAGAAGGTTTTCCAAATTTCATAATCTTAAAAAATTGTGTTAACAGTCGTTGATTAATAAAACTTTGAAAATCTGAACCTAATACATCAATAACATGAGCTGAAACATGATCATTATAACCAATATTATAGATGAACCTAACAACACGGTTAAAACATATTCGTAATTTAATTAAATTTTGTTGAGATGTACCAGAATATACTTCGATCCCGTAAAGAAACAGAGGTAAACACAAAGATAACGCAACTCTTTTCCTAACATTAAATGGCAAAAACGATGCAAGGCAGTAGAGCTTTCTTAAAAGAAAAGAAATTCTAGATATTGTGCTGTTAATATGAAAATTGAAATCTAATTTAGTATCTAGGAAAATACCCAGTGACTTATGGTGAGATACAAATTCAATGGTCTCATTCATTACTAATATATTAGGTCGAATTGCATTATTGGAAAGAACATAGCTTTTGATTTAGAAGAATTTAAACTCATATGATTTAATTTACACCAATTTACAATACGTTTTAGGTCACTGTTTACATTAGATTCAAAATGCGTTACATCAATCCCCGAGTCATCTGCTAAAAGTTGAATATCATCTGCATACGTATAGCACCTACAAAACTTAATCTCGGTGTAAAGATCGTTCATGTACATTATGAAGAGAAGTGGACCTAAAATGGAGCCCTGTGGGATTCCCCTAAATATCTCTTGGATAGAAGATGTTAAACCTTTGGATGTAACATATTGATGTCTATTAGTGAGATATGAATAAACAAGTTTATAGGAAGAAGTATCAAATTCAAAATATCTTTGAAGTTTATGGCATAATAATTCATGACTTAAAGAGTCAAAAGCTTTGCTTAAATCAAGGATTATAAGTAGGGAACTGTACGATCTGTCTAAATTAGTCCTAATACTTTCAGTAATATCTAATATCAATCCAGTAGTGCTATAATTTTTCCTAAAAGCTGATTGAAAAGGATTTATCATATTTCTTGTATAGAGATGTTCTTCAATTTGTCTTCTTAACAAAACTTCCAGGACCTTTGAACTAGAATTTAATACACTAATAGGTCTATAATCAGAACAAGATCGTGGTGTTTTTACTTTAGGTATGGGTATTACCCTACCAATTTTCCACACATTTGGAAAAGTAGAAGAAGTTATAATATTATTTATTAAAAATGTAAAGTGGGTTGATATATATATCCTTATATATAATTTTTAAGAATTTAATAGGTATTCCATCAGGTCCAGTTGAATTGCTTTTTATATATGTCATTGCATCAAACACTTCTGAAACATTGACATTTCTAAAGGTAAATCCTCCAATAGTATTTAGTGAAAAAATATTGTTATAAGGTTGATTAATGGGGGGAAGTATCGATTGTTGGTTAAACTCTTCGATATTAATAATATTTTCAGTATTATCATCACCCAATACACCTTCAAACCTTAACCTTTTCCAAAATTGTGATTGCGTACAATTTTCAAAATAACGTGCAGCATATATCCTTCGTGAACGCCTTATAACTGACTTTAATTTATTACGGTATTTACAGTAAATCTTACGATTCATAACTGAATTAGATTCACAATATGCTCTCCAGGCCAAATCTCTGTTTATTTTAGCTATTTTAACATCACTAGTTTCCATCCATTTATGATTTGAACAAGTTACAGATTTTTTAAGAGGAACACTTTCTTCGAAACAACTACCAACGATATTATTAAATATTTCCAATTGGGTGTCAACACTTTGGGTACTATAAAAGCCAGAGGAATTAAAATCATTAATAAGAGAATAACATCTATCTACGTTTAAAGCACTATAGTCCCTATACCAATGTTCCCGAACAGGTTTCTCACACTCCAGTTTGTAGCTTAACGAAATAACAGCATGGCCAGAATTTAATGGTGGAAACTGATATTGAGTTGTATGGCTGACCAAGTTGATATTAGACACAAAGAAATAGTCTATTAAAGTGGAAGTATTATGTATCTCATTAATATGGGTTGGAACACTGTTATGAACTACTGAGAGATTTAAACGGGAGCAAAAGTCTCTTACGATATTTGATTTTGTATATAAGTCAGTGTTAAAGTCTCCCATAATAATGCAATTATCATACCTGCCAGATAAATCAGCAATTAAGTCTTCAGAACCAGTGAAATTACCATGTGGTAGGTAAATAATTCCAACTAAAAGTTTGTTGTTACTATTCAAAGAAATTTCAACAAATAATGTCTCAATATTCCCTTCATCCATATAGTCATCTATCACTCTATAATCTAATTTTTCTGAGACATAAAGACACACCCCACCGCCTCTCATCCAGCATCTGTCATTTCTAATAATACGAAAACCATTTATTCCTATACTTGCATTAGTTATATAACTCTTAAGCCAAGTTTCTGTGATGCCAACTACGTCATATAAACAATTATCAAAAACATGTTGTATTTCCTGGAATTTGACTGAACTATTTTTAGGAGCTATACTCTGAGCGTTAAAATGACAAATGTTAAAATTACTAACATTCAAAGCAGAATTTAAGGAAGTGCTATTACATAATAAAGAACCTAAGTTACAGTACATAAATATACCCATCCAACTGTAATATTTGTGCAAAAGTTAAATAAATCCCCATTCTTAAATTACAATTATATAAATTTGGTATTAAATTCATTTCACTTAATGATACACAATATTCACTGTGCTAGTGTTCAAATCAGTAAAGAAACTGTAAAAAAAAATTTAAAAAATACAAATCATAATTATTAAAGCTACAAAATTAAAAATCCCGAATAGAAAGGTAAACAGAATAGTATTTACTTATAATTTAGTACATCAATCACAATAAGTACACAGGAAAAAAAAAATTTTAAGATTATAATCAAGGTATTATCATTGCATATAATTACATATATAATGAAATACCAATGATTATTATTTATTTAAACATAAATAATGAATGTATATATCAATATATTATATATATGTGGATATATATAAAAATTTAAGAACAAACATTACAAACAAAAATAGGTTTACATTTTTCCTGTGTACTTAATTTCGCAATGTAAGTCCCGATTCACACAAAACCGCCCCAACCCTGAGCGTGTTAGGTGGAGGGGAGAGAAAGAAGAACAATAAATTAGCATCCCTCTTTCCCCCCCATTTCAACAGACTCAAAAAATGAAGTGACGAAAGCTGCCGTGTGTGAATCGCCACTGACATAAGAGAATTGGATTAAAAAGAATGTAGATTAGTGCTGTTAAAGTATTGAGTAGTGGGTATCGAGTATTTGCCCTATTTTTTGGGTACTCAATACTAAAAAGTAGTTACTCAATACTTTCAGACTTGTACATGGATTTAATTTATTTAAATTTAACGGCTATGGTGTGAAAAAATACAGCTCTACAACTAATACAGATCATATCAATATTAGCAATACAACTCTTAGCAAAATCAAATCAAAGTAGAAATAATTTAAAACTGCAATAATAGTTAAAAAGTTAAAAATATTTATTGAGGCTATCTGAGAAATATAAAATGTCTCAAAAGAGGTGTGTTCTCTGGTCTTACTTTACTGAAAAAAAAGGAAAAATTCCTCGTTTTTAATTTAAAATAAAACCGTTAAAAGTATCGAGTAGTACTGAGTACCCAAACGAAAAGTATTGAGTAGTATTGAGTAATCAAAAGTAGTAGAATATTACAGCACTAATGTAGATTATAATTAAAAAAACTGAGTTTACAATTCACCCTGGATTTACAGTTTATATGGTTGTGGAATGTAAATAAAATTACCGAGTCAATTAAACATCTTAACATAAAACATCTGCCAACATAATTGCTTAAAACGTAACAGAAATAAATTCGTACCAGGAGAATGCCAATTAAGTACGAGTGAAATGTAAAATTGACTTCAGCAACATTTATGTGTACTATTTGTTCTCAAAAAAAAAAAAAAAAAAATATCCATTAAACTGTAAAGCGAGAGAAGACAATAGAAGAAAACTAAAAAAAAATAAATAAACAAGTAAAAGTGCTATATTCGTGCTTTCAGCAGACAGACGGACAGACGGACGGACATGGCTAAATCGTCATAGAATTTTATAAGGACCCAGAATATATATACTTTTCTGGGTCTTAGATGAATATTTCGAGGTGTTACAAACGGAATGACAAAAACAATATACCCCCCATCTTTTTTGATGGTGGGTATAAAAAGTGGAACCTATTTTTAGTAAGTGGAATCTATTTTGTATGTTTAACAAATGCATGCAAAAACAATATAAAGAAGTTGCAAATAAAGAATAAAGTAATAAAAAAATGCGTTTATAAAGAATACAAGTAAAAGAAAAAAGTTCTTAAAATATTAAAATAATACAAAATTATAAAAAGAATTGAATAGATAAATAAGTAATAGATAAAATAATTAGAATGTGTGGTATAACTTTATATCGATGAAGTGTTTGAGACGACTTTCGCAGTAGATGTTTCCATACCCTGTTCCTGTTCAAGAATATCAGCAGCAAATACGATGGCTTCATCCTTATCAGCTTTAATCAGTTTAATTTTTAAAGGATTATATGATAATATTCGGTAACTTTTAATTTCTCCTGATTTTATTTTTTTCCTACAAATGTTTTGATTCGATAGGAATCAGGTGGTTGTTTAAATAAATTCTTTTCTCAATGTCTGTTTCCATGACATCATTGAGCTTAAGGTTATAACTAGCTTTATAATTTCTTATTATGATGTCTCTTTTCAAAACATTGTTGAATTTTATTAAGACGGCTGACTTCCTACGTATCCAGGTACAAAAGTTTATGTCACTCTCCGACAAGTTAACATTGCAAGCTTTTCCAATTGCAATAGCTGTAGAGTACAGATCATCATAATGCAGATTTGATGGAAGGCCACTAACTATAATATCAGGCCGGTTTAGTTGCTTCCTAAGGTAATTGTTTTCAGACTGAAGGTTATCAATTTTCTTATTAGTTTCTTTCTCAAATTGATTACTTTTACTCAAGGACTTTGTAAGATCAGCTTTTATGTCAGTCAGTTGAGAAGATATTATATCCTTGATTATATTTGTCAAGTCAGACAATTGTTTTTCAACAGCATCCATTTTTGACGTTATTGGATTTGCTGGAGAGGATACGAAACATCGCTTGCAACCAAATGAGTACCCAGGTTTAACCTTAGTTATGTTATCTAAAGCAGATTGACTCAAATTAGGCATTTGTTTTGTGACACAATTAATATGCTGGTAGGAATTGCAAATAGCACAGATAATGGAGTCTGCTTTTTTGCAAGTCGTCGAGCAAATTGTACATAAATATGTCATGTTGAACTCTTGTAGTTATTAGTTTGTTTTTGTACTATTAATTTGAGGTTATTACAGATCAGAAAATGTTTATAAACCTTTTTAGATTTTATTTATTTTATTTATTTATTTTTCTTTTTATGTTATTATATCCAAAGCGATATATGTTTCAGTTTATTTTAATTAATTATTAATTTTTATTAATTTTTAAAGTCTTTTTTATAGCTGGTTGCAATCTTTATGGATTATGTTTGTTTACTTTTGATATTTTTGCACATGTATGTCTTTAGTTTGTATTACAATAGAGTTAATTTTGGTAATATATCTTTTACAAATTCATGTTTTGTGTTTATAATTAATTAAATTAAATTAATCAAATTATTAGCTTTGTTAAGATATTATTATTGTATTTTTTATTTTTTTTTTTTTACAATTTTAATTTAAGAAATTATTTATTTTTAGCACAGCAAAATTATTTTAGTTCACTCTCTAGCCATAGCGTTGCCAATTTTATTATAAATCAGTTATGTTATTGTTTTGTAAAACAATTACAAATTTATAGGCTAATAACATTAGTTAATTGAATACAAAAACATATAACACTCATTTACCAAATTATCATAAAACACTATCTTTATTAGTCAAGACCATTTATAAAAACTCATTTAGATTTTACATAGGAGGAGACACCTACACGCGTTCTTTATCAAAATAATCACATTATTAACTTATTTAAGAAAAGATAAAAGAATAAAAAAATTAAATACAAAAAGCATAATTGACATCACCACTACCACCTACAACTTCAATTAAACATATGGATAAAAGTAAATTTCCCCAATCATGCATAAATATTTCAACAATTGACTGACAAACATTTACGATTAGATTAAGCGTCTCAATACTAAAATGTGGTCCTTCGTCAACTGAAAAATGTAGCAGCATTTTACTTATTGCTAACCATGTGTTTAATGAATATTGTTGTGGGAGAGAGAGATGAATTGCTAAAAGAGGTAATTCTCTGTTAGTTTGAAAGATGTTTTAACTAGATTAGGAGTCAATCAACGGTAGGTGGTACAATGTTGGGATGTAAGGTATTACTTATTTCCTTGTGTAGTATAGAATTGTTGATATTGAAATTAAAAAGTAAATCAATAAATTTTTACAAACTGCAGGTTATTTATTTAAGATATATGTATTTTTGATAATATAATTTGAAAAATATTTAAGAAAATAGAGCCAATTTTAAATTTTTATGTAAATGCAGTTTAATTATTTTGAGATTTTTCTTTTAAAATTACATTTTAACTAGATTAAGAGGGGTCTTTTCTGATAAAGATAATCTTCATTCTATGGTTAAACCTGGTTTAATATAGATTCGAAGTTTTTTTAGTCATCAGTAAAGATACTTATTATTTTAGATTAACTGAATGCAATTGGCCAATTAAACCTAGTTATAAGTGAGAGAACACAATCAACAAAAATAATAAAATAATGAATCTGGGTAAAGAAAAACTTAATATTTTATGTGAATTGTAATTTTCTGATTTGTTTTATCAGTATTATTTTTGTTTTAAACTTTTATTTCATTTTTTTCTAAAATATTGAATTTTACAAAAGTAATATTTACAAAAATCAGCTGTTCATTATTTATGTTTTTGACTGAAAAGTTGGCAATACTAACAAAGTTAACTGATTCTAGATCCATAACTGGAAACACAATCATTGGTTAAAGTTCGCCTAAATTTTTTCCGAGTTTAATCTAACATTAAGTTAAGCTGGAGGTCCACTCACACGCGTTCTACGCTTTCAAGCGTTTTACGCGTTTGTCAAAAATTTAGAATCAATGTATTTGTAGAATGCCTTGACGCGTAGAGTGCTTAAAGTAGATCTACTTTTTACTTTTATAAGCGTCACAAGCGGCGCACGAACATGTCAGCTAATTTTTACATTTTATATTCTTTTTTTAATGCATATTTTTAAATTTTCATAAATTAATGAGTTTAATGATGAAAAAATAAATAAGCGCTGTAGGAAAACTCGAAGTTTTTTAAAAATAAAACAAAAAAATTACGCTTAAGCGTAGAATGCGAAGTAGGCATGAGAAGCACATAATGCTTTGACGCGTATTGTGGACCTCCGGCTTTAAGCATTAGTTAGTTTAGAAATCCCTCTATCGGGCCTGTTGTTCGCTCCTTAGCCAGTGCCTTAAGTGGGAATCAAACCTACTACCTCTGACCTACCAGTGCAGAAGAATAACCTACCGGATGCCAAGCCAATCCTTTGGTGAGTTGGTTCGAAAAATTTCTATATAAAAGTCTTATTACCTACCAATTTTCCATATCTTCAACTTTTAACCCTCAGAAGTTCGCATCTAAATTAATATTTTAATAGATTTTGGAATAGTTTATGGCGAGAGGACCACGTTAACGATTCCGAGGGGAATAATGATTTCTGCATAAGTGTCAGCCCTTTAACATAAATATATTTTCCCATTCTATATGAACTGTATAAAATTGTATAAAACAATTGAAATTGGTTTTAAAAATCTGTAGAAATCGTCATTACGTTGTCCTGTTTAATTTATATGTTTTTGCTTAAAATATATATTAAAAACTTGACACGATTTTCCCCATTATTGCTCCGTTGGGAGTTTTGAAACTAATAATTTATTATTTCATCTATTGCTTTAACCTACTTCCCTCCCTTAATCACCCCTCCTCTAAAACTAACAACAAATTGTTCTACTTTTCATTGAAAAAAATAGTTTAACAATATGGCAACTCTTTGCCGCATTTCATTCATTGACATTTCACACTACTCTTCTCATGTGTTCTCATTTTCGTTGCGCTTGAAAAGCTCTCACAGGAAATCAGATAACGGCACATGTAGGGCTGTATTTTTTTGTTCAAAAGAAATAAGGAAATTTAAGCAATATTTATGTTTGTCTACTATTTGCTTTTGCTCTCTCAAAAAAATGTCGGTCAATGTATTGCCGAAATGTCAAAGGCATTAGTACAAGTGTAGATTTAACGGGAAAAACAACTAACGATAGAGAAAGAATGAAAATTAAATAGAAAAAAGCGATTAAATTATAGGAAAAAATGGGCTAATTAATAAAATGAATTATTTTAAGTGAATTATTGTTTAAAGTTTATAAAATATATAAAACAAAAAAAGGAATAACAAAAATATGGCTTATAGATAAATGATTATAAAATTATATACCAAAGGTGGAAGGGGTAGTGTTAAAAAAAAGCCTTGTGGTGTAATAAACACATACACAAACAGATTTATAGACACAAATATTCCCTAAAGGACAAAACGAATAGCAAAAAAAAAACTAGAAAAATATTAAATATTATAGAAATAATAATATAAATATTAAAAATTTAACTAGAAATATGTAAAAACAAATAATAGTTCCCACGTAGAGTTAAATAATACCCTGTGATAGTGTAATAGAAATATAAAAAAATATATGACCAAAAAGAAATCAAACAAATTGTTATAAAATTTTAGTAAAAAAAGCAGCAAAATTCCATGACATGAAAATACAATATGTATTCTCCCTAGAGTTAAGACCACTTTAATTAAAAAAGGAAGAAAAAACCCTAAAAGCAATTTGAAATGTAAATAAAAAACCCCAAAAAATTAAAATAAAAACCTAAAATATTGTGCTTTAGCAGTTAACGACAACACCAATTTTTGTAGTTTTAAATAAATTATTATTAATTATTATATAGAAAACATATACAAATAAAAAATATTTAGTAAACTATTTATTTAATTAATAAAACATAAACAAAACTCATATAAATTAATAAAAAATAAAGAAAAAAAAAAAAAAATAAAAGGCATTTGAACGGAAACTGAAGAAACGAATATTTATTTAGGGAATTTATTTAATAAACAATAAAATAAATTTAAAAACTTTAAAGTTAAAACTTAACCTTTCAACTTTCATAAAAAATAAACAAACAAATCTTTGACAAGTAAGTGCAACTGTAAATGTCAAAAGTAGCCAAAAAAAATATACAGAATAATAAACATTAAATAACATAGTATCTCAAAAATAATCCTCCAAAAAACCAATAAATAAAAATAAATCTGTTTCTAACTCTATAAACTCTATTACGCATTCAATTTCAAAAACAACCACACAACAAAAGTTGCTAAAACTAAACAACAAAAACTAATAAAATAGCAAAAAAAGGCAAAAAAACTTCATAACAATAACAATTGTGCACGAATATAACTGCCAAAACAAAAGTAACGTTAAAGTTAAAAAAAGGAAAAACAACACTACAACAACAACAAATTTACTATAGTGTCAAAAAATTAGCTTTAGCTCTCTCTCTCTGACTCTTACTCTTCTCCAAACACATGTTTAATAAAACATAAATTGTGTCAAAAATAAAACAGTGTATGAAAAGAAAACAAATAAATTTCTTTAAATCTAAATAAATTCTTTAAACTAAACTAACATCTACTAACACTATAGAGTGAGAATTATACAATGAAATCTTTATAAATATATTACTTAATTAATTATTATAAACAGCGCAAAAGGAAATTAGTGCAGTTTTTACAAAATCGTTTGTTAAAGAAAAGCAAGAGATTGGCAGTATAAAAGCTTTTAAAAGAGTAAGAAAATCTAAGCTTTTCATTGATGTAAGTGTTGCCAGATTATTTACGGATGTTTTTATACCCTACTCCAGTTTAGTGGGGAGGGTATATTGGGTTTGTGCTGATGCAAAAATTTTCGTCCCATACCAATTGGCTTCGATCTTTTTTGGAGCCGATTAAGCTCTGTTCGTCCGGCTGACTGGCTGTCTATGTAAACCTTGTGCGCAATGTACAGGTCTCAATTTTCAAGAGTGCCACACATTCTTTTCTTGGCTCAAGGACGCAGCCTTGAAAATGGTTCATTATTTCGACTAGCCCCCAATACAACCGTACTTCCGAATGGGGCCTTTGGGCTTGTAATTAAGTAAAATGTTCTATTCAGAGATACAAGCCGAAACTGCTCAATTTGACGGCGGCTGGCCGCCAGTAATATTTTGCAAGCCGCGTTGCCGCCGACTTCTTTCGACTCAAAAGCTAAGCCGGCTTAAATGTAGCCGCTGATAAAAATTGGAATGGCACATGTATTTTGGAAAATAATTTCACCAATTGAAACAGAGTTGCCACTATTTTAAATTCTTATTGCAAATTGATAAGAGTTGCCACACAATATTGTGCTAATATTAAAATAGTGAAAACTACTAAAAATTTTCATTCTCTACAGAAAAAAACTTATATAGAGACATGTTATACAGAGATTTATTAATATAATAAACGCTTATAAGATCAATTTCTGAAGAAATAGTTAAATTGAGCCGACAATTTAGCCGCCGTTGATATTTATTACAATAAGCCGCCGCCGCCGACCTAAAATGGTTACGCCGCCGATCATTTTGCATCGGCTTGTATCTCTGGTTCTATTAGGTCAACAAAAGTCGACAAAACTTAGTTTTATAGAAATTTTAATGACATTACCGATTTTTGTAATGATCGGGCCATTCGACGTTAGCCCCCACACAAACTACCTTTAAAAAATGATTTGAAGGTCAAAATTCATTTATGAACTAATACAACTTTTAAATTCTACATGTAACTTTGAAGTAGCCAACATTTATAAGGATAGGTCCATATTTTCCCCTACTCTCCTTTAAGCCCTCCGTAAAAATCGTTTTCTTTGCCAAAAAATAAGTAAAAATAATCCGGAATAGAGTTAAAAATCCCCGTTTTTAACATACTGACTGGTGTAGAGTATCATATGGTCGGCAATGCCTGACTATACATTCATACTTGTTATTTGTTGGTTTTGATTTGCTTATGATCTTGTTTGTTGACTTTTATATTGTCGGCTTTATTGACTAATCTATGGATTAAGTTATTGACTAGTATTTTGGACGAGTCTGTGACTAGTGCATTGACCATACACTAGTCACTAGTCAATTAGCTAGACCTTGGACTATTGTACTGCCTAGTCTATTTACAAGTCTATGGATTGCACTATTGAATAGTCTATGAATTAGTCTTTTGACTAAACTATGAATTAGTCGTTTGATTAGTTTACGGATTTGTCTATTGCTAATCTATGGACAAGTCGAATGATTAGTTTAGGGATTAGTCTATTGAATGGTCAATGAACTAGTCCATTTCACAATCTATGACCAAGTCTATTCACTAAGTTATTGGATACAGTATTGTCTAGTCTGTTGACTAACCTATTGAATTTTTTATGAACTATTCCATTGACAACTTTATTAGCTAGTGTATTGAATTTAGTCTTTGAATGGGCTATGAAGTAGGCTATTGACTAATCTGTGGACTAGTCTATCGCCTAGTTTATTGACTAGTTGATTGGCAAGTCTTTGGACTGGTATATGGACCAGTCTGTTGATTAATCTATTATTGACTACTTTATATATTAATACTTTAACGGGCCTATGGACAAGGCTATTGACTGGTTAATCGACTAACTAGTCTGTTAACTAGTCTATGAACTATAGTCTGAACTAGTCTATTGACTATTCTAAGAACAAGTCTATTGACCAGTTTATGGAACAGTTTATTGACTAGTATATTGATTCTATTGATCACTCCATGGTCTTGTCTGTTGGCTAGCCCATTGACTAATATATGGACTATATAGTTCTTTACCTATTCTATAGACTACGCCATGGTCGTGTCCATTGACTATTCTATCGGATAGTATTGATTAGTAGATGGACTAGATGACTAGCTTATGGGAGAGTGTAATGTCTAATCTATTAATTATTATTGTGATCACTCCTGTATGTAAAGTAGTCTACTGTCTTGTCTACTGACTAGTCTGGTGACTGGTCTATGAATTTAGCAATTGACTAGGTCTTTTACTATTCTATTGACTACTAACTATAAACTTAACCATTGAACAATCTATGTACTAGTATATTGACTAGTCATTGAAAGAGACTATTAATTAGTCTTTTGACTACTCTATGGAATAGTTTTCTGCTCCGTCAATACACTTGTATATTAATTAAACAATCTATGGACTGGTTTATTGCCTAATTGGTATTTTATACTTTTTGAAATATTTCTCAATTTCAGCGATTTTCTTTTATAATTTAAAATAAACTGGCAACTCTTAAAAAGCTTTTTAAACTTATTCAAAGCATAACTTTATAAAATTTAATTTTTAGCAAACACACACCAAATAACACCACAAAAAGCTCTTAAAAACATAAAAAATAACTAAAAAGGACCAACAACAAAAAGGATGCTAACTAGACTAAAATTGTGAAAACAAAGCTTCATTAAAACATAAATTTAAAAAAAGCTGCAATTAAAGCGGAAATAGCTTTCAATATAAATAAACATTATAGCAAACATATTATTTAGTACCTAAGAAAATGCTAATAGAGCTTTAATTGTATAAAAAAACTGTTAAATTTAAAAACTCTAAACCTATTTCCCACCCCTTCCAAAACTTTAAAACAATCTAAAATAAACTTAAAATTAACATATCTACTGCAGAACAACAACTAAACTAACTTAATTACTTATTAACTAACTTTAAAACAATCAATTTAAAATTGCAATAAGTAATAAAAATAAGTAAAAAAACTAACAAATGTCACAAATACCCGACGATGCCAGCAGCATGAGTGATGATGTCTTTGAGGATCCCGAAACTACACAGCGACGTGTAGAGGAGTCCCGACGCCGTAAAGATTATGCCAACACGGAGTATAGTTTAACAAGGGGGTCGGGTTATTATGGCGATGGAGCTTTGGCATCATCGGAATATTGTCGTTCACAAACGCCCAGCGGCTATCCGGGCTATAGGCCACCGCGTGAAGCTTTACAAATGTATGCCTTAGAGGATGCTGGCTATACAATAGATGATTATGATGATGGTTGGCGTTCATATCATTATGATGAGGTGGGCATGCCATCACATTTGACGCATCAACATTTACCACCATTCGATGATACGGTCAATCATAAGGTAAGAATTTTTTAAAAACTATTTTTCAGAAAAAATCTTAAAAAATAAATTAACGAAAATTTTCTATAAAAGAAAATTTTACAAAAATTTTTCTATAAAAGAAAATTTTACAAAAATTTTTCTATAAAAGAAAATTTTACAAAAATTTTTCTATAAAAGAAAATTTAACGAAAATTTTCTATAAAAAGAAAATTTAACAAAAATTTTCTATAAAAAGAAAATTTAACGAAATTTTTTTTATAAAAAGAAAATTTAACGAAAATTTTTTTATTAAAAGAAAATTTAATAAAAATTTTCTATAAAAAAATTTAACGAAAACTTTCTATTAAAGGAAAATTTAACAAAAATTTTCTATATAAAGAGAAAATTTAACAAAAATTTTCTATAAAAGAGAATACTTTATTTAAGGAACATTTTTCATTAAAAAGAAAATTTAAAAAAAATTTAAGACAGTTTTTGTATAAAGAGAGAATTTATTGAAAGTGAAATTTAAAGAGTGAAATCATAGAAAGTTTTCTTTTAAAAGAGAATTCCTCAAATATTTTCTTTAAGGAGAAAATTTACTGAAAATTAGCTTTAAGAGAGATTTAAAGAAATTATTTTAAAGAGAAAATTATGTGAACTCTTATTAAATCTAGATTTTTTAAAGAGATAATTTCTCAAATATTTTCTTAAAAGAAAAATGTATTAAAAATTATCTTTAAAGAGAGAATATAGGGAAAACTCTCATTAAAGAGAGAGAATATACAAAAGATTTACTTTAAATAGAGAATTTATGAAAAATTAAAAGTGAAATTTTATTGAAAATTCTCTTTAAAGAAAGGACTTTCAAAAACATTTCTTCAAAAAAAATTTATAGAAAATTCTCTTTAAAGAAAAAAATATATGCAAAAATCTCTAGAATAACAAGTATATTTAAAATTCTCTTTTAAAATTAATTAAAATTTTTAATATTTTTTTCCTCAATTCAACGAAAATTTATCAAAAATTTCTTAAAAAGAGAATTTTTCAAACAAGAAAAATGTATTTCAAATTTTCTTTTAAGAAAAAAAATTATCAGAAAAATTTTTTAAAATTTAATTGAAAATTCTCTTTAAAAAAAACTTTTGGATTTTTTTTCAAATAGAGAATTTATGGAAAATTCTCTTGCAAGTTAAAACTTATGCTTTTAATTAATTTTCTATAATTTTTCCCAATTAATTAGAGAATATATCTCTTTAGAAAATTTTCTATAAAAAGAAAATTTAAAGAAAATTGTTTTTTTAGTATAGGAGTTTCCAGAAATTGAAAATTGATTATATAAAAAATAATTTTCTATATAAAAAATTTAAGGTATATGTTTTACATAGAGATAATTTTAGTAAAAATTCTCTATAAATAGAGAATTTGTCGAAAATTCTTTATAAAGAAGGAATTTATTGAAAATTCTTTATAAAAGAAATTTATCGAAAATTCTCTATAAAAGAGAATTTATCGAAAATTCTCTATAAAAGAGAATTTATCGAAAATTCTCTATAAAAGAGAATTTATCGAAAATTCTCTATAAA
>NC_060953.1:47664432-47666487 GCF_022045245.1 Lucilia cuprina | reverse complement strand
TAGACTGCTCTATAGTCAAGACTATAGACTGCTCTATAGTCAAGACTATAGACTGCTCTATAGTCAAGACTATAGACTGCTCTATAGTCAAGACTATAGACTGCGCTAAAGTCAAGACTATAGACTGCTCTAAGATCAAGACTATAGACTGCGCTAAAGTCAAGACTATAGACTGCTCTAAGATCAAGACTATAGACTGCTCTAAGGTCAAGACTATAGACTGCTCTAAGGTCAAGACCATAGACTGATCTAAGGTCAACACTATAGACTGCTTTATAGTCAAGACTGCTCTATAGTCAAGACTATAGACTGCTATAGTCAAGACTATAGACTGCTCTATAGTCAAGATAATAGACTGCTTTATAGTCAAGCCTATAGACTGCTCTATAGTCAAGACTATAGACTGCTCTATAGTCAAAACTATAGACTGCTCTAAAGTCAAGACTATATACTGCTCTATAGTCAAAACTATAGACTGCTATAGTCAAGACTATAGACTGCTCTATAGTCAAGACTATAGACTGCTTTATAGTCAAGCCTATAGACTGCTCTATAGTCAAGACTATAGACTGCTCTATAGTCAAGACTATAGACTGCTCTATAGTCAAGACTATAGACTGCTCTAATGTCAAGACTATAAATTGCTCTTTATTCAAGACTATAGACTGCTTTATAGTCAAGTCTGATCTATATTCAAAACCATACTATACACCTTCCTATAGTCAATAAAGACTACATAAAACTGCTTCTATATATAACATTCAAATGCATTATTGACCTTAGCCTTAAAGAGAAAAGTAAAATCGTAAAGTTAAAATTACATTGGAAGTGCAGTTTTCTAACAAATTTCTTTACATATAACGAGTAAAGAACTAGGTAAAGCTCCCTTTTCTTATAGAACAAGAATATAACAATAAATTTTAATATAGAGATTAAGGTTGAATTTGTGGCACTTATTAATATAATGGACAAACGACATACTTTACAAATGATAACAGTGGGAACAAATTATTACTTTCCCTTAATAATTTACTTTTAAATGTCATATAATTCCATTTAAAATTTTTAACATTCAGTCTCTGACTATAACACACAATCTCTTTATTCATTTTCTGTTCAGTGAAGTTCTGTAAAATTCCACTTGAAAAAAATAACAAATTTAGAACAATAAATACATATTTCGAAGTATTAGTATAAATAATTTCCTTTTCCATAGAAATACATATAAAGGTAAATATGTAAACCTTTATGTATTTTATTTAAAAGTATACAGACTAATATTCCATTCACTAGGTCGTCTTAGATTATTAATGTACTCCGTTGTATCGAAAGTATATAAAAAAACCAACATGTTTGTTAAGTTTTTTTGTCTGAAAATCTTACACAGGAAACCATGATGATGATTAGTTTCCGTTTCCAGGTTGCACATAACATAATATCTGTTACAAATAGCTGATGGTAACTTATACTTACACATACAGCTATTTCCTACATAAAAGGAATGACATTTAATGCTGAGACTATAACGTCTAAGTGTGTATTTAAAAACTTTTTAACAATTTTTTTCTCTCGTCTACTACGGCGCAAAATGTTAAAGCTATTTTTGTTATCCTTTCCGTTACTGCATTTCCAACTTTTTACAGTTGAAAAGTTAAATTAGAAGTGGGTTGGTGTAAGACTGCAAAGAGTTAAAGCGAAAAGTTTACAATAAATTTTAAACTTTCATTTGATTAATTTTCAAAATATTACTTTAAAAAGTTGTTTTTAGCTAATTATAAAAAATAAAAGGAAATAACAAGAAATTGCCAGAGAAAATAATACCAATTAAATGTTTCCAAGAAAATGTTGGGTTGAAAAATAATTAGATTAAATTATTTTTGATCAATAACATGTTATAGCAGAGGGAAACAAGAGCATAGTGAAAAAAATTAAATATTTGGTTAAATATAGTTCAGTTCTAGTTCAATTCTAGTTCAGTTTTAGTTCAGTTCTAGTTAAGTTCTAGTTCAGTTCTAGTTCAGTTCTAGTTCAGTTCTAGTTCAGTTCTAGTTCAGT
>NC_060953.1:47660552-47664332 GCF_022045245.1 Lucilia cuprina | reverse complement strand
TTTTCGATAAATTCTCTTTTTATAGAAATTTTCGATAAATTCTCTTTTTATAGAAATTTTCGATAAATTCTCTTTTTATAGAAATTTTCGATAAATTCTCTTTTTATAAATTATCTATTTAAAGAAATTTATTAAAAATTCTCTATAAAGAGAGATTTCTTTACAAGAGAAATTTAACTAAAATTCACTTTAAAAAGAGAAAATGTTGAAAATTTAAAAAAAAATAGAATTTATATAAAAATATCTTTAAAGAGAGAATTTATAGAAATTTCTTTATAGAGAAGAGGATTTATCGAAAATTCTCTATAAAAAAGAACTTATCGAAAATTCACCAAAAAAGAGAACTTATTGAAAATGCTCTACATAAAAAGAGAATTTATCGAAACATCTCTATCTGAAAAGAGAATTTATCGAAACTTCTCTATCTGAAAAGAGAATTTATCGAAACTCTAATTAAAAAGAGATTTATCGAAACTTCTCTATATGAAAAGAGAATTTTTCAAAAGTTCTCGATATGAAAAGAGAATTTATTGAAAATTCTCTATAAAATTTTTTTTTGAAAATTCTATTTTTATATAAATTTTCTTATTTATAGAAAAATTTTTAATAATTTTTTTTATAGAGAATTTTCAATAAATTCTCTTTTAATAAGGAATTTTTTATAAATTCTCTTATTCTCTTATAATTTTCGATAAATTCTTCTTTTATAGAAAATTTTTGATAAATTCTCTTTTTATAGAGAATTTTCGAAAAATTCTCTTTTCATATAGAGAAGTTTCGATAAATCTCTTTTTATTGAAAGTTTCGATAAATTCTTTTTTTAAATAGAGAAGTTTCGATAAATTATATTTTTATATAGAGCATTTTCAATAAGATCTCTTTTTGTGGAGAATTTTGTGATAAATTCTCTTTTTTTTGGAAAATTTTCGACATTTTCTCTCTTTATAGAGAATTTTAGATAAATTTCTTTTGTAAAGAACTCTATAGAACATTTTTAATAAAACTCTTTTAAAGAAGTTTCGATAAATTATCTTTTTATATAGAGCATTTTCAATAAGTTCTCTTTTTGTGGTGAATTTTGTGATAAATTCTCTTCTTATGTAGAATTTTTTATAAATCCTCTTCTGTATAAAGAATTTTTTATAAATTCTCTTTTTAAAAATAATTTTTAATAAATTCTCTTTTTGTAGAGAAATTCTCTACGTTAGCAATTTTTTTTTAAATTTTGAATATTTAGATAAAATTTTTTTGTATAGAACATTGTTGAACATTGTATAGAACATTGTTTGAAAATTGTTGTTAAAATTTACTTTTCATAGAAATTTTTTTGTAAAAATTTTATTAATTTTCGTTAAAATTTTCTATTTATTGTACAAGATTTCTCTTATTATTTTATTTCTTATTATTTTCTAATATGTTTGATAAATCATTAAATTATCTGTATATAAAACATTTTCCTTTATACAATAAATTCTCAATTTCTAGAAACTCCTCTATAATTTTTCTCCTTGTATTGAAGCCTCCTTAAAATAGGCTACTAAATCCTTTTCAATGACACAATTAGTTCTCAGGAGTATTATGAAAAAAATTAAGCAAAATTAATGTCAGTGTAACTGCTCCTTAAAAACAACAACAATGTCTCATCTAAAACAATATGGATGCGATTTTTGTAAAAGTATGTGTGAGCATAAAACCGCAACACACCCATACATACATATATTAACAAAAAGTACACCAATAAGTAAATCAATGTTATATTTATTATTTTCTTTATATTAATATGTTGTTAGCTCTCACTTATTTTGTTTTTATACACAATTTTCTAACAGATATTTACACATACAAGCTCTTGTTTTCACTTTTTTTCCTATAGAACAAATTTCATTTGTATGATTTTGGTTCACTTTGATATTTGCACTTTTTTTCTTTATGATGAAAAACAAAATGATAATTTTAAAAATGAAGTTTATGTTTTGTTGCGTATTTAACAAGTGATGACAACCAAAAGCTATGAAAACACTTTACAAACTGAAGTATTTGTACAGATAACAAGCGTACATATTTCAAATGGTGAATGGGCAAAATACAAAAACATAAAACGCACACACACATACACACAAGATACCAACAAAATATAAAAATTACTAACATAAAAAAGGCGCCAAAATGTCTAGAAAAAACAAGAAGCAACAAGTTTCTGGACAAAAAGGAAAATTTATCACAACAACTTTATCATACAAAAAATATTTGTTAAAAGCAACAATGTTGCTTTTGATGACAATGTTTACAAAAGTATTAACCACTAAAAAAATGTTGCTAAACATTTCATTATATACATTATTCAACAGCAGAGTTAATTTTCCATTTTCTTTAAGGTTTTCATTTTTAACATCTTTCTTTTTAAAACTTACCGTTAATGCTATGCCCACTGTAGCAGAAAATGAACCCAAACGAAATTCTCCTGTATTGTATTTAACCAGAAAGGAAGTTTTACCCACTCCAGAATCTCCCAGCAATATAGTCTAAAAATAGTTATTAAAAAGAAAAAAAAATAAATTATTTATTTGCTAATAGACAGACATATTTATTAGTTAATAGGAGCGGTGAGAATATTAAAGTTAATTTAAAATTTATAATCATAACTACAACAGGATTTATTAAATTTTAAGTGAATGGTTGTTAAAGCAACAGCAGGAGGTCTAGAAGTTTAACAACAACAACAAAAAGGGGGTATGGATGATGATGAAGATGAATAAATGATTAAAAACAAATAAAAACAAAAAAACAAAAAAACTGAAAATACATAAAGTTTGAAAATGTTGTGGTTATATAAAGTATTTACTTGGGATGTTGCACTATGGCCAAAAAAAAAATATTTTTTTTTTAATTTACTAAATTTTCTTTTCATAGAATATTTGCCAGAGAAATTTATATTTCTAACAAATTTTATCCTTAGACTCTAAAGTTAAGAGGGAAAAAATATTAAAAATTAATTTCAGAGATTTTTCGATAATTTTTTTAAGAGAATTTTCCATAAATTCTCTATTCGAAAAAATTTTCTTTTTAAAGAATATTTTGGGCGCATTTTCTTTTTATAGAAAATTTAAAAAAATTATCATTTTATAGAGAATTCTAGATAAATTCTCTTTTTTATAAAGAATTTTTGTTAAATTCTCTTTTTATAGAGAATTTTCGATAAATTTTCTTTCTATAGAGAATTTTTGATAAATACTCTTTTTATAGAGAATTTTGGAAAAATTATCTTTCTATATAGAGAAGATTCGACAAATCCTGTTTTTATAGAGATTTTTCGATAAATTCTCTTTTTATAGAAAATTTTCGATAAATTCTCTTTTTATAGAGAATTTTCGATAAATTCTCCTTTTATAGAGAATTTTCGATAAATTCTCCTTTTATAGAGAATTTTCGATAAATTCTCCTTTTATAGAGAATTTTCGATAAATTCTCCTTTTATAGAGAATATTCGATAAATTCTCCTTTTATAGAGAATTTTCGATAAATTCTCCTTTTATAGAGAATTTTCGATAAATTCTCCTTTTATAGAGAATTTTCGATAAATTCTCTTTTTATAGAGAAAAATCGATAAATTCTCCTTTTATAGAGAATTTTCGATAAATTCTCTTTTTATAGAGAATTTTCGATAAATTCTCCTTTTATAGAGAATTTTCGATAAATTCTCTTTTTATAGAGAATTTTCGATAAATTCTCTTTTTATAGAGAATTTTCGATAAATTCTCTTTTTATAGAGAATTTTCGATA